>NW_015150715.1:459342-477723 GCF_000732505.1 Cyprinodon variegatus | reverse complement strand
ATATATATTTTTCTCTATAATGACAGCAGTTGAAAAACTCAACTTATGTTTGTCTTGAGGGAGCTATGCGACGGAGCCTGGAAAAAGTCCAGGGACTCTTGCAGCTCTCCTTACTATCCTGTGTAATATTCGGCACACACAGGCAGATATACTATATTTACAGTAGTAGCCATTCAAAATTTCCCCACTTTGATTGATGGATCCTTGGCTGGTGCTCTACAATTCCTTTTTAAACACCAGTCTTTGTACTAAAATATTATTTCTGTCATGATTCATGGATAGAGAGAGAATTAAAGAGAGGGGGGAGCGGGAGAAGAAAAATGTTGGGTTCATGGAGGGGATTTTGCTGGGAGTTGCCGGGGAGTGGGCTGCTATTTGGCTGGCATTTGAAAGGTAAGGGCCATTTTGAATGGCTGCTACTGTATAAACGGACGGACGGAGGGAAGGACAGATGGACAGACAGAATGATTTTCTTATAAAATGCTGTCTTTTGAGCATTATTTTTCAGGAGAGACTGGAGAGATCTAAAAATGCATAAACATTGATAATCTTCTCTGCTTAGGTCTAAAATTAAGGCAGGAAGTAAGCATTTCTTTAAACTCCTGGTTAACTGCTTAGTTGAAAGTTAAGCTGTTGGGGACATCGAAGAATGTCCAGGTTCCCTCCTAGATCTGTTCCTTGCAGATTTATGGATAATATGAATAGATTTTTTTTAGAGAGCTTAATAAAATATTTAAATCTGAAAAAATTAAATGAAAATAAATAAATAAGAATTGTTGTTAGCAAAAGACTGGGATGGTATTGATGTTACCAGTGTGAAGCCAGTCAGATGAGCTCCATTTTTCTTAGCGTGAAACAAAGCAGCAGAACTTCTGCCTGAAAAGATGTGGATGGTTAGTCAGTCCTGCCTTTCCATTCATCAAGTCATCCCTCCAGACATTTTCCCTTCTTTTCTCTAGTATGTCTCTTTATACCCTTTGCATGGCCTCTAGCCACCGTGATGAGTTTTATCTTCTGTCTCTTGTAGAAGGAAAGAAAAGGAAGAGAGAAAACAGAAGTGTAAAAGACAAGGAGCCAGGGAATACCCTGTAAGAATCCATTTTCAGGTTCTTGATCTGGTGGTGAAGAAAAGCTGCTCTAGCTGCAGCAGCGCCTCACAGGAAGTTCCTTCAGAGAGTAAAACTTAGAGAGTATTGATAATCATCTCAATACATGAGTTAAATTATTCAATATTCTGTACTGACAGGTTAGAAATCTGGTTTTGGCATCAATTCAAAACTAAAGTTTGTAAAAGTTGAGGCTATTTACAGCATTTACTATGGACAAAAAAGTAAAATTACCTTAATCTACTAATGAAGCAAGAAGAAATTATGGCTGCCCTGGTTAAGATTGCTAACTAAATCTAAATAACAACAACACCAACAAAAAAGAGGAAATTTTTTAAGGTGCTTCTACAATTAATTTGTAGCTTAACCTGGTAGCACCATTGAGAGAAGTATGGCAATACATTAATTAACAAAAATCCAAGAAACAATGTTAATAAACTATCCCTTTTGGTTGCATAACTAATAAAACAGTATAAATGTTGGATTTTACTGAAGCAGGAGCTGAAACTGCCGAGATGCTCAGATGTGGCTGCTAAATTGATGGATGCGTGTGTAAAATTCATTATTAATACAGACTAGATTATTAATAGATAGGCTGGCTGGTTCTTACAAACCCAATCTAATCTGCTATTGCCTTGAAAGTCGCAAGGCCAGTTAAAGCAATGTGCATGGTGCAGAAATCTAGTGGAGTCTACTAGTTTTTGGTTTTACCTCAAAATGGTGGGCAGGGATTTATGATACTACTGGCAGGACTATTGTCCTTTTGAAATCTGGGCAAAGCTGTTGCCATCCCTGGGTTCCTAGATTCCCAGAGACAGAACCATTATTGGGAGTAACACCACCTACCCCAGCAGGTACAACTGGATAATAGTTGCTTTCACTGGTACTTTCACCTATCTGTGACTAAGTTCGGGTTGCTGCTGTCCAGCACTGTGGAACGAATCACCAGGACAAAAGAAGGTAGGTGAGAGGCGTTTTGGAGCTCAGACAGAAGCAGCAGGAAATCATTGCAAGGACAACAGCAAAGAGAGTATCAGAACCTTGAAATGGCTGCCAGGTGTGTCCCTATCTGGAGTTAAGGAACCACAGCAGGAGATCCAAGGACTTGTCGGTGGTAGGTCAGGAAAAGACACAGGAAGCACAGCAGTAGGTTAAAGAAGACAAATGGGAAACAGCACCAGCAGAGGGAGGCTACCGCTGACCAGGGCTAGACATAGAGGATAACTGCGTAGGATCGAAGGAGCTCAGGGGTAGATCAGATAAGTCTACAGGGAAGACAGAATGCTGAAGTTGGGGCAGAGACTACGGCTGGCTGGGAGTAGGACAGCAGTACATCGGACAAGCCCACCAGGGAGACAGAGCTAGGAGAGGCAAAGGCTGGTTGGAGCTAGCCTCTAGAGGCTAACTATGGGAGTACAGTGGAATATCAGTGAAGCCTACAAGGCAGACTGAGCAGCAGAGCAGGGGAGAGAAGACATTGGCTGCTCTGGAGGTTAGATGATAAAACAGTTCTTCTGGGGCTAAATTATAATGTTTTTGTCACAGCCACTTGAAACCTCTTAAGAAAATTTCTGCTTTGTCGATATAATTTTCTCTATCATCCATTTTCTCAATTGTATATGAAGAAAAGAAAGGCTTTAAAATAGACCAATTTTTGAGGAGAGCTCTCATCGCAAAGCATTGAGGGATTGGCTGTCACAGCAGCCTGCTGTTGCCATAGGCTGTCGCTACCCGACAGCGGCGACTAATAACAAAGATGGTGCCGGCACCGTGCAGTGGAGCAAAAAGCAGTAATCATCTGTCCAAACGGTACGTTAACTGAGTTCGCTATAAAGTCCACTATATAGTCCCCACTCTATAAAGTGATTGAGGGATTTCGGGGTTAGGAAGGATGTTCGTGCACAGTAAGCTTATATGAGCTATGAGGACAGCAACTGTTAAACAGAGCGTTAACGAGGAGAATTGGCCTTGTGCACGCTCTTGCACGACATTTTCCATCTCGGGAGAGAGAACAGACTTGTGCATGTGCGTTTTTTTTTAAGTGTAAGGGCACCTTTTTTAAAAGTTGGAAGATTATATAACCTTATTTTATAGTCAAGTTTTTTTCAGGGTTCTTTTTGACAGGTATAAAGTGACTGCGCACCTACCTGTAGTGTCTAATACCTGCTTACAGTTGTTTTTTAACCTTCATCAAAATAAATTCATATCGTTTGTCTTTTATTGTTTTTGCCATATTAGGAAATTTATAAATGTATTTTTACAAATTAGTTGTGTTTGAACTAATCTCTAGTAGTGCAAACACAACTTCAAGAGAAACCCAGATTTATTCAACGAAAAAGTTTTATTGAATTTGTTTTCCTTTTCTGGTTCCGGTTTTGCTCTGGATTGTTAATTTCTTGTTTGTTGTTACCATTCTCTCTGTCCTGTTCGCCATCGGGACATGATTGCTACAATTTACTGCTACATTTCAGCCGCTATAAAGAATTGTATTTCATTTGTTCCTCTAACCCAATTCTCTAACTCGTTTTCCAAACCTCAACTCCAGATTGTTTTCCACTAGTATTTTGACAATCGCTCAACAATTTTTAGGTATATTTTTTTGTCTGTTTTCTTTGACAGTAAATATTGTATTTGGAGATTGTTTTGACATATTTTTCTGAATTCATAGCTATTGTTGATTTTCTTTTGCTACCTTAAGGAAAAGTGTTAAATATGTTACAGATAAACTGTTTTCTTTTTTAGCCATTCTATTTAAAGGTCTGCATTTGAGTCATTCCAATTAGATCCACAAAAGAACAACGAAAATTCAATAATGTTCAGTTTTTCTTGTTTTGTTCTTTCTACAATAAACATCCAAATCCATTTTCTCCAATCCTAATGACTTGTTGAAAAGGATTTATGATTTGTAGTTTTATTAAGAAACCTATTTGGGTAATTCATTTTATTTCAAACATTGGATTAGCTTCATTGTATAATAGATTTGGGGTTAGAACTGATATGGCGTGGCACAAAGCGAATAGGGAAAGAGCTGGCAGAAAAATGGACAGAGTTACAGAAATCTACAGGAAATGGCCAAAGAACAGAATAAGCTATTGTAGAACTTCAGCAAAGAGTGAACTTAGATATTGAGGAAGCGGGGGGGCATTGGATGCGAGTGTCTTCACAAGGAGACGTGGAGGAGTTAAAACAGAAACTAAGCAGGGAGCATGAGCAAGGGCTGATCAATAAGGAGAGGACAGAACAAAGGGGGATGGGGGGTTGGACTAATGGCCCCTAGACAGCCACTCTGGTGTCCCTGAGCAAGACCCTTAACCCCCACACTGCTACCCGAGCGCCGCACGATGGCAGCCCACTGCTCCTCAAAGGGATGGGTTAAATGTAGAGAGTTCATTTTGTTGCTTTGTACTTGTGACAGTGTAATGACAATAAAGCTGAATTCTATTCTATTCCATTCTATAGTACAACTAATTCCTTTTAACAGTAATATTGGATCGGTATCTGTCAATACACCCATATTTTAAATAAAATCACGTAAATGTCTGGTTTATTTACATCTTTTGAGAAAAGTAATAAGAAAAACTTAAGACCTCAATGACAGAAATGACATCACACAGCATTATAGTTAGTATGTCAACAGCTAAACAATGTTAGTGAGTCAGTGAACAATGTCCATGACTTCTACCGGCATCACGGATCCAAAGGTTTTTCTACCTTTAAATGCAAGCTACCACTTTAATACATTTAGATGCACTCTAACACACAGCCTCATATGGTCACAGTGGGTGCTTTACAAGAGGGAGTGGGAAAGCTCTATTACTCTTCCCCCTCTCACAATTTCTCAAGGGGTCTTAAAAAGTAATGTGTTTTCAAATGCGGGGCTCTGGCTTGTCGCTTGGGCCTGGCTGCATTGTTGTGATATATGGGCAGAGGAACGAGGGAAAGGGCAGCTGGAACTGAGCAGTGTAGTGCCCAGCTTTAGAATTTGTTAGTAGCAAGGCTCAGTTGACAGAGAGAAATATGCACAAGCAGCATCAGTGAAAGACTTTTTTTTTTTTTTACTGAGCAGGGAGCTGCCATCATTAGTAAAGCTGCTTTGTTCTGAAGAGAACAGCCGTAGAACATAAAATGATCATCAGAATGACCTGAGATAGACCTGAACTGACTGCCTGACTCGGCTTATTTCATTTTAATCCAGTGTGATCTACTTAGCTTTTGTTTTACTTCCCAGTACTCTATTGAAGCATTTGATTTACCCTCAGGTTCTATGTGCTACTGCAGCTTAACTTTTTCTGAAGTAATATATGAGCAATATACACTATACTGCTGAAATTATTTGCTCACCCATCTAAAATATTAGAATCAGGTATTTCAATCACTTCCATGGCCAAGAGTGTGGAAACTCAAGCACCTAGGCATGGTGACTGTTGTTATAAACATTTGTTAAATGTGTGGTTTGCTATCAGTAACTGCCTCCTATGTGACAAATCTGTCAGGATTTGGGGTTGGATTGAGGACCCAAAAGCAGAAGCAAGTTGGCAGAGGTGAATTTTGGTGGGTTTATTGAGGTTTACAGGTACGGAGGCAGGAATCAAAGATCCAACAAAAAATACACTAACCAGAACCAAGGAGACATCAGGGGAAACCAAACTCTAGGAGCCAGGGAAAGACGAGGTAAACAGACAGACGTTTTGACGAGGATCCAGCAAACAGGAACTGAAGAGGGAGGGCTTTTAAAGGGGACAGAGACAAAGAGAGGGCTAACGAGGGAATTGAAAACAGGTGAGGGCAGAGCAGAAAACAGAGCAAGGGAAAGAGGACACAAGAGGGCAGCAGAGGACAACAAATGGAAAACTAAGAAGACTGAATACTAAAAAGAAAATCATAACAGAAACAGAAACCTAACAAAATCCAGTCATCAAATTTCCTTGTTTCTAAGTGTTCCACTGTCAGCTGTATCATAAGGAAATGGAAGTGTTTGGGAATGTCAGTGACTCAGCCACTAAGTTATAGGTAAGGTAAACTAATGGAGCCTGGTCAGTGGATGCTGAAGAGCATAGAATGAAGAGGTCGCTAACATTTTGCAGAGTCAGTCAGTAGACGCCTCTAAATTTTATACGCCTTCAGATGAGCTCAAGAAAAGAGAGCTTCATAGAATGGTTCCATGGTGGAGCAGCTGCATCTAGGCCATACATCACCAAGTGTAATGCAAAGTTTGGGATGCAGTGGTGTAAAGCACTCCACCACTGGACATCAGAGCAGTAGAGACGAGTTCTCTGTGAGAAATCGTGCTTCTCCATCTGGAAATCTGATGGATGAGTCTGGGTTTGGCAGTTGTCACAAGAAAATACTTGTCTGGTTTAACTCAACCTTAAAATTTCAGTGGTACATCTTAGCAATAAGGCTCCACTTATACAGTAGCAGCTATTCAAAATGGTCCTTCCCAGTCAAACCCCAGCAAAATGGCAGTCCACTTCCCTGCAACTCCCAGCAAAATACCCTCCAACTTCCAGCCAATGACCTTCTCCACAAATAATGACAGAAAGAATATTTTAGCACAAAGATTGATGTTTAAAAAATTATTGTGGGGGACCATCCAAGGACTATCCAAGCACCAGCCAAAGACCCATCAAGGAAAGTGTGGACATTCTGAAAGACTACTACTGTAGCTGGCTAATAAGCATTTTATAGATATGTTCTTAATTAATATATAACTCAACTATGGGTGTTTGTTATGCATTCAACATATTATATATGGTAAAGAACAAATTACATTGCAAATACTTATTGTGTTTAAACTGTAGTAGAATGTGTGATATAAAGCAACACCATATAAAATATATAGTTTAGTGGAGGAGGATCACTTTGTGATGAGAAGCTGAAAAGTTTTTATGTTTGTCTCTTGTTCTCTTTTAATAATGTGCACATAATACATGTTGTTGCTACGTTTGTAGCCTCATACTTTCATTGTAAGGCTACTGTCCACCATTACAATTGTTTTATATGGCAGACTAGACCCTCCCAAGGGTTACAGAACAGCTACAGATTTACCTTATGTTTTCTAGATGTTTTTGGCAATTTTGGTGTGGCCAATGAATTCAATTTTTAGTTTTATTATTCTTCTACATTTTCGTGATTCATTTGAGGACACCTAAGGCATCTAATGGTGACACTGACATTTGCAAAAGACAAGTCTCTGAGAGTTGATGCTTTTACCTATCCAAAAAAAAAAAAGAACTATATAATGATATTGCAGTTTTTTGTATTGTGATTTAAATTCAGTCAGAAGCAGCCATGAGAGCAACTAATCTTTTCAGATTTATGACAAAACCCCTTTTAAAAGAGGCTAGGAGACACCATGATGAAAGTAATTTTGTTTCTAAATGGATTCTTTAAAAATATGTGTGAATATTTGCACTGAAGTCAGGATGGGCTTCCCTGTGTTTGAAATTTAGCTCTTATTAGCATTTGCTCTGTTTGACCTACATGTAAGAAAGCTTCTTTTCGTTCCCTTTTATTCTTAGAAGGAAACCAGCTTTCTGTCTGACATAAGAATAAACTCCATGCTTTGAAGTTTAGGTTGAGATCAAAGCATTAAAAATCTGAATACATGTAATCTGTCCTGACTGACTGTGCAACGCAAAAAGATTGGTTTTAAGTCAAACTTTATAAAAATACATATGTATTTGATGCTACTGCTATCAGTTTACTCTTTCAATAATCCTCCTCTGATCTTTGTTTTCTTGTTCTAAATGTTTTGGCCTTAATAGAGGGATAAATGTGACCTATGAGCTGTTTTTACCTCTGAATGGGGTGATTGTTTTGTTTTGACGAGAACTACTCTTGTTGGAACGGTTCGACGTGCAGCTCTCGTTGGCCTATTTGATTTGTCTGTTCATCTAATACGATACTCCATCCCTCCCCGCCAACCATTGGCTCACTAACGGCCATATTGCTGGAATAATGAAATTAAAGTTTTATGGGCCATTACTGCATGATGACAAGATGGATGAGGATGAGGAGGGAAGAAGTAGAGGGGAACAGTAACACTGACCAGATGGAGCAGCTGAACCACAGGAAAATACCACATCTCAGAAGTGATGCCTTATAAAATACATTTACCACTCAAAATATTTCAGTGTATACATCCATTAAAGCCACAAATTAAATTATATTCAGTCCAGAAATATCTGGCTTTGGTTTGATTTGTCTAAATCGGCTTTGTCCATCTAAAGTGTCTTAGAGCAAAAGTTCTGCATATTTTAGATGCAGCCTTTCACCAACTCATCGGAATCAGAAGAGTGGATTGTTACTAGGCCTCTGTAGAGCTGAATGACTTTGGTTCAGGTATGTTGGAGAAGGGTTGCATCAAAAAGTTGAAGCCTTCAAGGACTGCACTAGGACAACGAGGGCAATTGTAGAGCTTCAAGCAAATGGGACTTTCAAGAAGTGTTGTTTTCATTAATTACAAGACAAAGCATGTTTTTATAAAGCTCCCTGGTGCGGCGGCACTCTTGGCACTCTGTAATCGCCAAAGCATATCTTTCACCTCACTAACATCGTGTCTGTCACCCTGTTTATACTCGCAGCTCTCCTGAGCTGCCCTCTGCAAAGGGATGACATGTAAATTGTTTCCTCCAGGCTCAGAGAACATGTTTGGTCCAAACACGCCTCAACTTCACTGTCAATTCAAAAAAGACAAAGTGAATGCTTCGTCCATCTCTGCTCTGTCTCAGAAAGATACACGATGTCAAGTAAATACACTAGTCTTTTTATCAAAGGCTCATAATGTAAATGTGTTAACTGGATAGAAGATCTTACTTTGAACAGCAATATTTCGATGTTTATTGTTATCAGTGCTTGTGTTGCCAGATAATATTACAGCTAAACTTTAGAAGTTTTTCTACTTATCATTGATTTCCCTCCATCAGTCTTCTGTCTTGTAAAAAGCATTAAGGACAGGGCTTGAAGTCTACATATCTCACCTGAAAAGATAAACAAGACCGATCGAAATGATGACAAGTCGATTCCCCTGCTGACTGACAGATACATCATAACTGATCAATCGGCTGGCTGACTTTATTTCCTGACTCACTGGTAAAAAGGTCTCACTAGTTGGGCAGTTTCTTGATTGAATAATGCTACGTCTGACAGGCTAAAAGTCAGGAGCTACTATCTGTAAAAGCCTATTTGTTGCATCCACTTTACCCATGTAGTGAGAAACTTTAACTATCCAGACTCTTCCTATTTTTGAAAATACGAGTGACCTGCTGGAGTGGGTCAGGGTGGTAAAGAGAAAGTGATTTAGGTTTAGCAAGAGAGATCAAACTGTAACAAACAAAATACTGGCATCCTAAAAATAATACTATTTCAAGGTACCATCTATCATTTTAATTTCTAAGTGGAGTTAATCATAAACAAACCAAAACTTGCTTGTTTTGCAAAAATAAGTAGGAGTACATTTCTAAAACTCCAGTCCAAAGCAGTTTTCTTTGCACACAGATTTAGACGCACTCTCAGATAACTTGAAGGATGTACACACCGTCTGCTCCAATTCCTTTTCCACGCTTTGTGCTTCTGGGTTTACTATATTATATTTTCTGTGAAAGCGAGGCACAGACTTTTCTCACTATATTTTGCTTTAAGTCTCTATAAAAAGTTTTCATTCAGAGATCAGGGACCTTGGAATGAAATAAAAAAGGTGCTTACTTACACTGGAAAAAACTGAGATCTGAGTAAGTCATTTTTTCTTAAAGTGAGTGCATTTTTTCTTGAATTTAGGAGGTAAGTGAGACACTTTGCCAATGGAATAAGACAATTTGCATTTAAAATAAGAAATAACAATTTTATTGTCTTATTTCAGGTTTATATGATCTAATTATGTTATTTTAAGAATAAAAATACTGTCATGATTTTATGCAAAGATTTGACCCACATGCAGAAAACCAAACAGAGAGACCAGGGGAAGGTTTAACAGGTTTATTGAGAACTGGTAGAAATGGGTCCAGTGCTGCTCTGAACACTGGCGAACCGGGACTAAAAAGTGAAGGGGAAGTCTCTGTGGTTAGTTCAGGCTGAGTGGGAAATTTAAGCTTTGATTTGCACAAGGGAATTAAGGCAACAGGACTCACGTTTCCAGAAAAGGTGTCGATCTCTGAATCCAGTAGGTGTGGGTTGTTCCAGTAATTGACTTGCTCATTGGAGGACGGACAGGGTTAACCCAGGTTGAGGTGTTTCCTTGAGGAACGGAGGAGCTGACTGCCACTTAGATTTCCTATGGTACTTGAACGGTTTCTTGTGGAGATGAATCCCATGGTCAGTGTAAAGCTCAAACAATCTCTTTGGGAAAAGTTGATCCAAACCTCCAGTTTGAATCTCCAGCTCAGTTGAAGCTCAGACCAAAACATCCAGTTTGCAGTATGACTAACTGCAGAGAGAAAAAGACAAAAACACAAGGTTAAGACTCAGGTTGACAAAAACTTAGTTTGACTCAGCAAAACTCAGCCTGGCTAGAGTACCCAACACTGGCAAACACTCTGGCGTCGAGGTAGTGGCAGTCAGCAGCTTAAGAGTCCTCAGGTAATGAAGCAACCATCCGCAGGTGTGTGAAAGGGCCAACGAGAACCAGGCGCCACCTGTTGGTGGAGGGAGAAAACACAGAAACACAACCCACACAAACTGGATTCCTAACAAATACTTCGCAAATCATCTTATTTACCTACTCAAATTATGGGTAAATACACTTAATTTATGAACAGCCGACCTATTTCTAGATAATTTTTGCAGTTAAGAAATATAATCTGGTAAAGATTCTCAGTTGTCAAGGTCATAGTCTTTCCAAATAAAGTTATAGAACTTTATCTTTTTAAAAAAAAATTAGAGGAGATGCGGAGGTTGTCTCTGACTGAAGAAATTTTGTTGAGGGCATCTCGAGTACTTTGGTTAATGTTTTTTCTGTTTTGACCAAAGGTTTATAGGAGTTGGTCCGTCCATCCATCCGTCCGTCCGTCCGTCCGTCCGTCCGTCCGTCCGTCCATCCATCCATCCATCCATCCATCCATCCATCCATCCATCCATCCATCCATCCATACGTGGTCGGGTCGCCGGGGTAGCAGCTTCAGTAGGGAGGCCCAGACATCCCTCTCCCCAGCCCCTTGGGCCAGCTCCTTGGGGGGAATCTCAAGGCACTCCCAGGCCTGCTGAGAAACATAGTCCCTCCAGCTTGTCCTGGGTCTCCCCCTGGGTCTCCTCCCAGTGGGATGTGAGTCAGATACCCAAGCCACCTCAATTGGCTCCTCTCGATGTGGAGGAGCAGCAGCTTTACTCTGAGTCCTTCCCGGATGACTGAGGTCTTCACCCTAAGGGAGAGCCCAGACACACTACGGTGAAAACTCATTTCAGCCGTTTTAATCCGGAATCTCGTTCTTTCGGTCATGACCTTAGCCCATGACCATAGATGAGGGTAGAATGGCAGACTTTCATAATTTATTTTTTGTGATGTGTCGATTATGCTTTTGTGAAAAAAATAAAATAAAATCAAGGTTTCACAAATATTCTGACATAATTCCCTGTCTTGGTTTTGGAGAATAGGCCTCAGGTTAGAATACTGTCCTGGGGTCTTGCTACATTGGTCTTGAACAGGTTGTCTGCAACTTCTTCCCTAAGTCCAAACACAACATTTAGGTTAATTATTCCAAGGCTCCTAAATGCCCTTCCTTGGCAATAGGTGAAGACATAGTTGTGTGCTTCTGTTGTGTCCTGACTTACTGCTCACCTTTCAGGGTGTGCTCCTGCTGTCGCCCAAAATCACTGGATAATAAAATAAAAGCGGTCAACAAACTAAAGTAGATTTACTGTGCTGTTTTAAAATATTTTCACCATGACCCCATTCTCTGTATCACTTCTTTTCATCGCTGCTTTTTTTACCCTACATGTTTGGAGTCAAGCCATTTTGATGTCAGACATTTATCACAAGTGTAAATAGAGTAGGCTGTTTAAAGTGAAGATTACTTCTCATAACAGAAATTTAGCTAAATCAACCTGCTTTTGCTGAGCAATATGGATTATTGCTTGGTCAAAAACTTGATATTGGCTTAATGGAACTAAAACCACATTTAAATAATGAGATCAATGATTAAAGTTTACTTAATTTATAATCTAAACGGGAAAACGACTGAAGCTAGAGTTTTTTTTATCTTGCATGTCGTCTTAAATATAATCTTTTATTGTGTGTTTTTATTAGAAAAATCTTACAATGAAATGATCCTGTAAACCCTTTTTGATAATTCTTTTATAAATATTGCCTTAGCTTATTAACTAAAGTTTATAATTCGTGATAGAAACTCTCCAAAGGTCTTATTTCCAGCTGTATGTTCTAAATACATTTCAGCGGTTGTTGAATTTTTGTCATTACTGCGAAAACTTAAAGTGGTAAAGGCTCAGTCATGCTTGATGCACATGCCTTCTGCTTTTATACTCCATACAGCTTGTCCACTTGTACCTGATATTCTGCTCGGCTGCAGAGTGACATGTGCAGCACAAATCTACACTGGAAAAAAGATCTAGAAATAAGTAAAAATGTCTTAAATTAAGTGTTTTTACTCTTAATTTGGGTGGGTTAATGAGATGATTTGCCAATGGACTGAGTATTTTTACTCTTAAAATAAGATATTTAGACAAAATGCACTTAAAATAAGACAATGCAATTGTGTTTTCTTACTTTAAATGTAAATTGTCTTGTTCCATTGACAAAATGTCTCTTTTACCTACTTAATCCAAGAACAAATGCACTTATTTTAAGAAAAAAAATANCTTTTCTGCCTGAGCTGTTTGCTTAGTAAAAATGTACACACATCTAAATGCTTGTATAATGTATATAATTGTTTTTTTATCATGACCAAATGGTTTTTGGTCTTTGCTGTATAGGGAAACAACAAGACTATGATTTTATAAGTAATGCACATCTGTTTCAGGTGGAACAAAGCTGGCTTTATGGTCGGAAATACTCCAAATTGCTCTCTACTGTTGGGAGTATCTTTTTTTTGTTTTGTTTTTTTTTTCTCATAAAGACAGTTAAAAGAGTTCTAGCACAGAAATCCAAGAAGTAAGGTTTGCGTGGTACGAAGCCTTGTTAGAGGAACTAATTAAACAATAAACACACATAGAAACAACTTTTGAGCAGCTATCTCATTTAATCTCCCTTTTTCTCACCATCGAATCACGGATGTATTTACAGCTCTCTGGGAACAAGGCTACATGATGAATGGGTGTTTCACTTCCACACTTTGCATGCAACTGATCCTCTGTGAGGATCCATTTTTTCCAGGTTCATAGCAAAGCAGTATTATGGACAAATTTTCCCATGTTTTGGGGGGAACAAGGCCTCTGAATCCTAACCCGCCTCTGCTGGTTCTTTGGGACGAGGGAGGGTAGCTAGATCCTGCTCATTCTCTGCTGCAGCCGAGACAATCACACACCCTATTAATGATTCATACTGAGGGGTGTTTCTTTCAATTCAATATTCTAGCCCAAATGGCATTTTAAGAGCCATCTTTGTTGAGGTTGAACATAAAAAGTAAAGCCCTTGAATTATTTAATTCAAAAAGGTTTTAGCTTTGCCTGACTCCCCTTTCTTCTTTTTCTCTCCCTTCTTCCTGTTTCTGCTCCACTGGGCCTTGGCTGGATGACGTTGTTCTCTCCAAACACTATTTCTCCTGGCTGCCCATCAGGTAAGTTTGTTTGAACAGAGCATATTTACAGAGTCATGAAATGGACTCAACTCGCTTGCTGTTTTTTCTTTTTTTTTTTCACTGTATTCTCCCTGCAACCTGTTGTCCTCTGATGGAGAGATCAAATGTTGGTCTGTTGTACTGAAGGCAAAATGGTCTCTGAAATATAGCAGGCAATGATTGTTTTCGTAGAGTTGTTGTTTATTCTTCACCTCAGAACAGAAGCTGGTGTATCTTGGCACCTCAACTTACAACACAGCAAACAAAAACTGTTGACTGACTGAGCTTTTATTTTCCTTCTCCAAAATGTATAGCTTGTGCACACACCTCAAGTAGCAGGGTTAGTAGTAATCCAGGGTAAGTCATGGGGTAAATTCTAACAATTTATTTATGTTTCTATATGGCTAATAAGACATTATCTAGAGTAAAATTATACATCTTACTCTATGAAAAATTTTCTCAGTTGCAGAATTGTTTGGACTAACCCTGAGTTTTTTAGCTAGGATCTGTACAAGCAAATGCTCCAAATGGTGTTTTCTATTCTGGAAGAACTGAAGCTAAATTCTGCCTAAATGCACACATATAATAAATGATCATGTGAGCACTTTAAGTTAAAACCAATTCAAGTAAACTGCTCTCTGTGCACATTTTGGATATAGGCAGAAATAATACCATGGGGCCCCAATATGTCACAAGCTTGACTTCATGCACCTTCTCTGTGCCTATGGCATGCTTTTAGTGTGTCTATTGATTATCTCCTACTTGTGTGCGGACCTGTTTCTCTGCTGTCATGTCTGCTACCTACTCAGGGTAAGATGGCAATTGTTTCTGAAATGGGGCCGAGGCATAAACATTACATGTAATGTAATAGCACATGACCAGGTCAGCTTAGTATCATTAAGAAAATATTTACATAATTGTTAGGTTATAATTACTTTGATACCAAGCACTGTCCGTTTCATATGTTTTCTGAGGGGCTTTGAATATAACAGGTCTGGCATAAATCCAGCTGTTATGCAAATATTATATATGTAATGCCCTCTCCAGCAGGGATGGCAAATATATTCTATCATCAAAAAATATTCTGAGTTTCATATATTGTTCTGTGAACACATGCCCAGCTGGCTATGTATTAGGACTACAATTGAACGTGTTAGGGCTACGAATATCTGTAGATACATCTGCACATATATGGAATAAATTCACAACAACTTCCATTCAAAATATAAGAGTTTGTTAACAAACATCATTCATCAACATGCCAAGCATATTTTAGGTAGAAACTCTTGACTAAACTAGTGAAACTCAACTAAATTAGGATACTATGTACCCAAAGAAGAAAAACATGTGGTTGAAATCAATATGTTTTTCTATAAAGTTGCAATGATTTCACAGTCTGGCATGGGTTTCATGTCTGAGAACCAAAGTTTGTCTTGAAGAATTTGGAATATTGTTAAAATAACTTTCAAATATTTTAGAGCAATTGCAATGCATTCAACTCACAATGCAAATCCAAGAGTTGGATAAAACATTATTATGAACAATTTTAGATTTTTTTTTCAATAATTTGCTTAACTAGAAACCAATAATCTTGAGTTACTTGATATTTTATTCTGTCATTGAGCTAGTAGCTAGCAGACATGAGGTAATGATCTCTTTGGTCATGTTTTGATAATGAAATGTCATCAGCAAATAAGGAAAAATAATATGGGATGGGAATCGAAAACCGGTTCTTGTTTAGAACCGGTTCCGTGTGTTCCAATTCCATGGCACCATTTGGCAGCTCGCTTAACGATTCTCCTAACGGTTTCAGGCAGTACCAGCGCCTAACCCTGGGCAGCATGACTTACGTCACGTTTTCTACGCAAATTAGGCACACGGCATTCAGTAAGCAAGTACGACGTGACCAGGCATAAGTCTAGAAAAGCAAAACAAAAATATTGGCGTCCCATAGGGGTAAAGCGATTGAAAGTCTGGCTTCATTTTAAATCAACAATCATTGCAAAGTGGCAATTACATCAGCGGGAGGAAATACATCCAACATGCAGAAACACCTGCGCACACAACATGGCATACATTATAACAAATGCCATGTTTTTGATGCTTCCGGACAGAAGCTAAAGTTACAACCAGCATGGAAGGAAACTCTGGCGGGAAGTAGCTAGTTTTCTATCACTGGCTGTGCTTAATGTGGTTCGTAGTAAATCATATACCATTTTTGGAAAAAAAAACAATTTCTTATTTCTCTTTTTGGGGTTATTAACATGCCATGAAGTTCAGGGAGCGAGAGAAAGATGACGCTCCTTTATTTAAATCAGGGGGAGATGAGTTTATTTCCCGAAATTGTACAGCAATGCTTTTTCATTAAATGGATGCATTATCCATTAGATTTAGATGACTGTGATGAGACGGGAAGCCCGGCGGGATCAGAGGCTGGCAGCTCCCGTTCACTGCGTTCTGTTTTCGCCGAGGCAGGCAGAGATAGAATGTCCCAGGCGAAGTGTATACGAATGTCACCGTGCACTTACTAAGTTCCGCGTCTCATAGAATCGATAAGAGAATCGATAAGGAATCAAATCGTTTCACAGAATCGATAAGGGAATCAGAATCGTGAAAATCTTATAAATTCCCAACCCTTAACATAATTGGTTAACTTTTTTAACTATTAGTGAAATAAATTTCCTTTAACAGTAGCTTTATAAACAATAGCTCAAAACGTGTTAGCATGGTGTGCCATGTGGTCCGTCTTGTTAGCTTGTCTTACACAACACAAAACACAAGAAATTATCATAAATCATTAAAAAAACGCAATTATTTAGCTGAAAACTCTTCTCTTAATGTTGACAGACATGCACAATCTGCTGATCTCCATTTTGGAAAATGCTTTTCTCCAGTATTCAGGAGCTTAGCATGTCAGGCCCACAGCAGCAAAGCTTTTTTTCTCAGGCACTTCCGAGTTTCCTGTAAACTTAGATAAATGTTGCAGATTTTTTTTTTTTTTTTTTTGGCAGTAATCTGGTTCAGAAATAAACCATGAGGTCCACTTAGCCTTTGATCAGTCTACAGATTCTTGTCCGTGGCCAGTAGCCTTCCATTATTATGTCTCTACCGTTATGATCCACATGAGAGTCTCACAGAAGAAGAGAGTGAGAACAGCATGTAGCAGCTGCCTTGTCCTCAAGCACAGTGGGGGAGCAGGACCACATGTCCCTGTATCAGTGTCTTTTGAGGGCGGGGTGGTTGCAGAAGGTGTAAATTGGTAATGCAGAGCCAGTTAGTCTTTCTCAAGTTTAACATCAGCATGAACGTTGGTTCTCAATGTCCAAAATAACATAATGGTTTATTGGCCCAACACAGCCTTTACTCCAAGTACAACATACCCTGCCTTATATGAAAAAAAACAACAACTAAGAACAGCTATTTATCTGAAAATTGAATTTTTTATTTTAACTTAAAAGATTCATAGATGGATATTATGAATGAAAATAGAATGGTTCATTATGTCCAATAAGAACCTTTAACCAAACTCTAATTTTCTTCATTGTTTTGGCTGCCTCCTTTTTTGATAATATCTAAAGCATCATCTTAAACCATGGAGTCAGGATAACCTCACTGAGCGAGGTGAGATCAGTTAAAGCTAATTGAGGCGTTCATATGAATCATCTCCAATCTGACTGAAGCATAAACTGATCAAAGTTATCTACACAGAGTCATTGACGAGAATTTAGATGCCTAATCTAAATCCAGATACAGGTGAAAACCCTTGTATTTTAAAAGAAATGAGTTAGGATAAAAAAAAAACTTAATATATTGAGACCTGAGTGATAGTTTTGATCTGTTCAGCACCTGAAAGCACAGCTAGCTGCACAGAAGACAACACCAGAGCTGAAGAGAGGAGTCAAACACTTACACTTAGGTTGGATGTAATTTAAAAAAAATAAAACTTCCCATTGACTTGACAATCTTCATCTCATGTAAATTCATAAACAAATCCTGTAAATTATCCACAGATCGGAGCTATTTATTCAAGGGCACATTTGATTTATTAGTCAGGGTTGCCGACTAATCAGATTTATGAATTAACAATACCAATCTACTTATTTCATTCAACTTGATTGATAGATTTAATGCCTTTGGCTTTTATTAGAACAAAAAAGGATGACACATGTCCAGCATTTCAGTAAATAGCTTCTAATCTTCTAATATTACAAACAGGACAAATTTGTTCCAAAAACTAAAATACTTCCTGTTTCATTCATTCATTCATTTAGTTTGGCATTCTCTGATTCAATCACTAGAGTTATTATCACTCATTTACACATCTTAGTACGCGTTTAAGTAGTTTCAAGGTGACAGCATGCGGTTTAAATGTTGCTGCACAACATGGCTCCTAATAATTATGCAAATCCTCAGTCTCAGCGTGAGGAATCGAGAGAGAATGAAAGTCTCCAAATCCTACCTGAACTGTTTAATGAAGGAATATAAAGAACACAGGGGTAACAGGTGTTAGCCGGGTAAAATTCAACAACAACCATTCTTACTATATGCTT
>NW_015150715.1:456024-458942 GCF_000732505.1 Cyprinodon variegatus | reverse complement strand
ACATGAGGCTTTCCAGATTTATACATGTAGTTTAAAGTGAATTCTATATGGTATTAATCTGGTTTATGCTAGGTTAATGTATCCATAGTTGTCTTGTAGATCTACTTCCTGATCAAAATGTTGACATTTCACTGCACATCTATTGTAGTCCTGTTTTTATTGCTTTATAGGTTTTGGCTTTCAAGCATTTATAACTGTGTCCTGGAGATCATTCCAAAGAAGTTACACAAGCAAAGTCATCATTATTCAAAAGGCTAAACTCAAAACCCATACAACAGACTCCAGATACCAAGGAAAACAACGGGTGGGTCTTCAATTTGCATCTGACTTGGAATGTGCTTAGGAGGATGGACCTCCATATTGCTTAAAACATCAGTACTCCAAGTACAGGTTGCTCTAGTGTGAGCCGACAGAACTGACATAAAACTCCTCAATAAGAGTTGAAACATTTCCAGAAAAAACACTAAAACAGAGCGAGAGTCCAGTTATCTTTTGCCTAAGCATACTTGGTGGTTACTATAAACAGGATAGCTAAGAATTTGCACAGGCACATTACTAAAGCTCTTGTTTTGTGTCCTCCCCACACTTAATGACTGTAAAGCTCCTGATTTTTAATCAGTAAGAGAACTAACCTCAGTGACTTAGTGAGGTCAAACAGAAAAAAAACATGCTGTAGCTCTGCTGCTGTGGGGTATAAAGTTTAAAGGCAGCTTGGTACATGTCTCCATAGGGAGTTGGAACAGCAATGTTTGCAGTATTTCTGTTGTTCTGGCAGAGGTGGGCATTAACTAGTTACCTTTACTCACATTTACTTGAGTAACTTTAAAAAAATACTTTTAGGAGTAGTTTTACAGCATTGTACTTTTTATATACTTATACTTTTTATGTAGAAATATGTTACGTGAGTAAAAATATGATAAAATATCACTGCTCCTACTCAAGTAACATTTCTGGCTATTCCATTAATTGTGATAACATGTATTCAGGGAAAGCAAGCTTGTTAAAAGAAATATTCACAACTGAGAGACTCACTTTCAAATTTTTTGTACTCAAGATTTATTGGATAAATGTTTTTTTTCCATCTGCAGATTGTCCTTCGCATGTGGAGGTTAAATTAAAATAAATAAAAGACTATATTTTAATTTATACAGAAGCTGAGAGCGGTCATACTCAACTTTTTTCTTTTCCTTTGCCTTCTTGAGATAAGGACATAACTATCATGTTATCATGAGAAAACAGTTATTGATTTCTGAAGATAACGAGATGATTAACCTGTATGAGTAATGAATGAGGTTGGCCAACAGCCCTGGTTTCCCAGTCCATCCATGCCTGCGGGGCCTGTAGTTACGCGGTCACAGTGCAGCTTGTGCGAAAATAATCATTATTTTATTTTCCTATTTCTTTTCATTTATTGTCAGGTCGTGGTGGATGATTGGATTGCATGGAATACAGTAGAAACCAATGTGACTGTTTTTTAATAAAAATCTTAAATCTAATAGCTGTTACAGGTGTAACACAATAAAACACCCAGCGCTAAAGCAAAGGAGGCAAACATCTAATTGTTATGAATCAGAACTGAAAGCAAATCATCAAACCAACAACGTTGTCTCGTTACCTAAAAGTTAAACACAGGATTATTTACAGAATTACACGTAGGATGCCATGACTTATAAATCCTCTCCAGTTGTTTTGGTTTTGAAGGATGGAATCAGTTTTAACACACACCAGTCATCTCGTTATGACGAGAAAACGACTTTTGTTATTTTTAGATAATGAGAAAATTAACTCGTTTTCTCGAGAAAACCAAAATCTGAGGGACACGACTGCTCTTGGGTTCCATAAATTTAACCTATTCTACATGCTTTAAATAATGCTTTGCTAGTTTTATAATTCCAATTAGTACCAATTCTATTGTTGTGATCATGGGTAACCTTTATACAGATTAATTTATTACTCTTACTTGAGTTTTTGAAAGACTTCTTATTTTCACTTGTGTTAAAAAAAAAAAAAAAGATTTAGTTGTGCTACTTTTACTTAAGTAAAGTCTTTGGGTACTCTACCCACCTCTGTGTTGAGGTTAGTGATATATTAGGAGAATTTTAATATTTTAGATGTGGGCAGAAGTAAGTGTCTGGAAAGGGAGCACATTTTTTTTTAATTGTTCTTAAATAAATGTCAAATGTTTCTTTGAATTGGAACTAAAGATACAAAGGTTTCAACATAACCTCCGACCTAAATGACATTTATCCAATCAGAGAATATTAACTTCCATTACTAAAAGTGTCATTCTGGCCGTTTCAGTTCCCATTTTATGCTGCTAAATCCTTATTAAACATGTATCCAACAGTGTAGTCACTCATCAGACGACCACACTGTGACTCTGTTGTTTATTTCCTCCATGATAAACTACTTTTCCCATTGTATAAAGCTAATCTCTTAGTGGGTTAAGCTGGCTAATCCCTATAGCTCATGTGATGTGTATGAAACCCAAACATATTGGATGATGTAGTTCACAGGACTCATTAGCTTGTTGGGATTAATGCATCAAGCATTGGTCAATTGAAACGAGGTGCAGCAGAGTGTGACAAATAAGGCGAGCGGGGAAATGAGGAGGAGAACATTTTTTTAAATCATTCTTATTTACCTAACAAACCAGACGTTTAACTACAACGTTCAATTACAATCGTTAACCAACAGCCTGCGGATGTTAGACAGAGAAGGGGGAGCAGATCAAACTATTATTAGTCTGGGTTTTGTTAGCATAATGACTTCTGCTGATTGTTTAAAAAAATCAAATGACATCTGAGAACAAAGAAAAGGTGACAGAGAAAAGTTAATCTTTTAAGCATGAGAGACACATCAAAACAAGGTTTATGAAACCAATCTGTGATTTAAAGGCGAAAGATAAAATGTTTAAA
>NW_015150715.1:448675-454555 GCF_000732505.1 Cyprinodon variegatus | reverse complement strand
TTGGGGGGGAGAAGCGGTGGGAGGGAGATGTTCATGTTGCTGCAGTCTGCAGTCTGAACGTTAGATGTTGCTGAAAATTACACACTGTAGCTTTAATTGAAACAAGTGCTAAATGATCCGACAGTATTTCAGAGCAACATACCCTGTCTCTTAATGATAGTTTTACATCTCTCTACAAATCATAAATTTTTTACAATTTAAACTAATCTTTTTTGATTCAGGAATCTAATAAGATCCTTTTGTGTTATATCTTCTGAATATGCTAGTCTAATTCCAATTCAATTCAAAAATAGGTATTAATCCTAAAGGGAAATTAAATGTTACAGCAAATCATAGGGTTTTTTTTATTTTATTTTATGTTTTTCATTGAGTTCTTGTAGGTGTTGATAGCTGTCGCCAGGAAGGATCTTCTGTAGTGGTCTGTCTTGCACTGCATCTGAAGAAGCTTCTGACTGTTTCCAACACCAGAAGCAAAATACAGAAAAAATGAACTGATCCACAAAAAACAAAAACAAAAAACCTAGAGTTCTCATGAAAAGGTATATCAGAGTCACTGCAATGTGCAGCAACGTTAAACAGTGCAATTATACAAATCATGCAATAATGTGTTAAAAATACTTTTTGTTTATTCACTCAGTATTAAATACAGCTGTCAGAATGAGTTGTTAAAATATGATTGTGGGCTTCTTTTTTTCAATCTGCCCGTTTAAAAGTTGTTAACGAAAGATCTTGTTGATACAAGAGAATTTTTTTTTTAAATGTCCACTTATCAATTAATTATTAGATTATTGATAAGATTGATAAACCTTAGTTTAATAGATAATTTGCCTCTTTAATAGCTATAAAAAATGATGATGGAACAATTACTGAGTTCTTGTTTTCTAAAGTATTGACTGGTAGTTATAAACCAACAGAATCCAGCACCTCATCTTGACATGAGGTTAGTGGTTCCACATCACCGTGAAGGCAGGGGTTAGGATGCTGCTCAGACTGGATGTTGACTTAAAGCTGACCTTTCAGCAGAACAATAACTGCTTGCATGCAGAGTTTTAATGGACTGGGTTTGATCAAAGTCTTATCAAACGTTAGAATTGGATGTAGCACAGATTTGATCTCCACAGGAACTAAATCAAAGCCCAGCTTTAACAGATGAAAGCTAAATAAATTCACTCTCATATTTCACAACTTAAAATTCTTCACTAAACTTACAGCCCCAACATAAACCAGCTCGAGTTAATTTATCTTTTTTATAAGCCAGCACTGATGACATAACATCAATAATCTATTAGCATATTAAACATGTGCAATCTGGTCTCAGCCAAGCTAATTTACATCTCTTTGCTACTTTCTTATATCCTTAACTCACATATGCTGTGTTTTAATGACCAAATTTACTATAATGCCACTCTCATTCACATATATCTCTGCCACTGCTGTTAGAAATCAAATCACTGCCTCTTTTAAAGCCCTGCAAGCTCAATGCTCTTCTTGGATGTTATTCAGACTAGTTTTGTTTTTGGTGCAGCATCAGCTGAAAGAGGCTTTGCTTCATGGAACTGGAATAGAAGAATGCTGGTGTTATTTCCATATATAAATGAAAAAAAGATCATAAAGAGAAGATTTAAAGTGACAGGAGACATACAGAAGGAAATAGATGTATGTGTAACAGCTTGGCTGTTTAGCTGGTAAACAACTAAACAGCAGATTCTGGTTTCCAGGAGAAACTGTGTAAAATACATAAATTATATATTTCTCCATATTATTGAAGTTTGCAATTTCAACTCAACTCAATTCAATTCAGTTTATTTCTATAGCGCCAATTCACAACACGTCATCTCAAGGCACTTTACAGTTCAACCAGATCAGTTTGATTCAAAGTTTCTTATCTAAGGAAACCAGTTGATTGCATCGACTCATCGACTTGAAAGTAATCCTTCACACAGAGGAAAACTCCCTTTTAACAGGAGGAAACCTCCAGCAGAAACAGGCTCAGTGTGAGCGGCCATCTGCTGAGGCCGACCGGGGTTCAAGGAGACAGAAGCAGACATAGAAAAAGAAGCATAGATACAAAAGGCAAAAGTCAAGGTTCCGTCCAGGAAACACACAGCCAGGCATACGAGCTCCGAGCCAGCTCCCATGTCGGAGGATGAAGAGAGCACATCCAGTTAGTCACAGTCAGAGAAACAGGACTACACTGAAAAACAGGCAAATCTCCAACATCTATAAATAAGGGTGTTGATGGCAGCAGCACAGCTGATGTTTCTCTCCAGGAATGATGAGAAAGGGGTCCCTATGTCCTCCAGCAATCTAAGCTTATAGCAGCATAACCTTTCATTCGTACTGTATTACTATCTTTAATTTGGAGGCAGTCTATAATGTTTAAATTTAGAAATAATGTGCCACTTTAATTAAACACAAGTCATTCACTTCATTCCAAAACTATCTGAGCAATAGCTAATAGGTATCCTTAAAGTCTTTGATTCATCTTACTCTCCTGAGTGATTTTTATGGTGATCTGGAAACTGTGTTGTTGGCATTTTAATCTGAACTGGACCTGAATCTATGCTGGGTAGGCTCTGATGTTTTATGGGGGTTATTACCTCTTAAATGTTCTGTTCCCCTGATTTCTTAGGTTTACATATTTTGATATTAAGAGTAAAGAACAGCAGATGAGAAGTATATGCTTGTGCATGGCTGGTACACAACCCATTTCCACCAACAGCACATTCTGTGCAACAAGGGGAACAGAATATTTTAGGGAAATAAATTTATCTTATCACATAGATTGTAATTAATTCTTAAATATCTTTTTCAGCACGAAGTCACATTTGTCTCATAGTACACATGTTAACATAATGATGGCATATTTTGTTAATACATGTTAATAATATGTGTGTGATAGAATTGCATTGGTTAAAATCCTTAGTTCAGTCAAAAGTCTGTAAACCAGGGAAGAATCTTAAACAAACACCATGGGCAGAAACGTAGGTCTCTTTGTAAACAAAACCAGTCACCAACAGCTGAAAATTAAGTAAAAGGACAGTTTTCTGACAGATACTAATCTCACCAATCATGTTCCAAAAAAGTTTGCATTTGTAATTTTTCAAATTATCAAAAAGCGAAAAACTTCACTTTACTTCAGACATTTTCCTGTAAATAACAGCTCAGTGCTGGAGACCACTGTAAGCCATTACATAAGTCTGCTAGCCCTCTATGTGAACTTGAAGCAACACATCAAAGGTTTCAGGTTGTTGCACCACAGCTAGCGATGGTTGAGGTTCACTGAAGTGGAAATTGCACCCTGCGATGGTAATTCTGTGTTTTTATGCTGTGTTTCTGTCAACACTGCAGCCCCATTGAAACGACAGTATTAGATTTAAGCATGACACCACTGCCTGCCGGGAGGGAAACCAATACACACCACACTTTAAAAAGCCTCTAAGTGTTTTGTAGTAACGTATGTCAAGATAAAACAGTTGAACACTTAATCCAAACCCTCTTTTATAAAATGTCACTATGAGAACCTATATTCTACATGCAAACTCCATTTTTTTTCTTTCTTTTCTCACTAAAAAAGAAGTTAAACTCCCTTAAGGGCTCTTGTGTTCCAGTCAGTAACTTCTCTCTGCATATTTAACCTAAAATGACTTCTGAGTACCTGTGACTGTGCATGTGTGTGTTTCCATTACATACCAGAGGGCCTGCATGTGCTCAATTTCCAAAAGTATGTGTCCACTTATTTGCAAGATGTCCATCCCCTGTGATCATGGTTCATGTATAGATTAGTGCATGTAAATGTAAAACCTTATCCTGGTGACATTGTTACTATTTACTAATGTTGAAGGGTTATTTTTATGTGAAAAGTCTGCAGATCCTCCTTTGTGTCCTACAATAAATTCAAGAATAAAATGCTTCAAATTACTTTGGTTTCTGTAAGGGAAAAAGAAATTTGTTGTTGGTTTCCTATTTCAGGATAAAATGGACCTAAAAATAATAACAGTAAAATAATGTCATCTCAAGGCACTTTGCTGAGACCATTCAATCAGATCATACAGTCAGATGGTTCCAAATGTCTATTAAGGAAAACAAGCTGATTGCATCGACTCATTGACTTGCAGGATTCACCTTTCCTGGATGAGAATGTAGATATTCATTTGCATTCTATCGTTGACACTAGAGCAGTCCTTCTCACCAAGCATTCTTTGATGATAGTGGAGAGGAAACGTCCTTTTTAACAAGAAGAAACCTCCAGCAGAACCAGGCTCAGTGTGCTGAGGCCCACTGGGGTTCAAGGAGACACAAGTAAACAAACAGAAAGAAGCCGAGATTTAAAAGTTAACTCTCTCCATAGGTGGCCCGTCAGAAAAGAAATTAGTTTACGAGAGAAGCTCTGAGTCAGTTCATGTCAAAAGGTATGAAAGAGAACATTCACTTAGTCACATTGAAATCTGAGCCCATAGTTATGTCTAGGAGAGAAACAGGACTTAGAACTGAAAAAGGGACCAACTGTATCGTCTATAATCGAAGGTAATGAAGGGAGCAGGCCAGCTGATATTTCAGTGTCAGGATAAAACAGTAGAACACTTTATCCAAATCCTCTCATAATGTCATAACAACACTCAATTCAATTTCAATTCAGTTTATTTCTATAGCGCCAAATTCACAACACTTGTCATCTCAAGTCACTTTCCAGTTCACCAGATCAAACAGTCAAATTGATACAAAGTTTTCTATCTAAGGAAAACCAGTTGATTGCATCGACTCATTGACTCTTCAGCAATCCCTCACACTAAGCATGCTTTTAGCGACAGTGGAGAGGAAAAACTCCCTTTGAACAGGAAGAAACCTCCAGCAGAACCAGGCTCAGTGTGCTCAGGCCCACTGGGGTTCAAGGAGACACAAGTAAACAAACAGAAAGAAGTTGAGATTTAAAAGTTAACTCTCTCCATAGGTGGCCCGTCAGAAAAGAAATTAGTTTACGAGAGAAGCTCTGAGTCAGTTCATGTCAAAAGGTATGAAAGAGAACATTCACTTAGTCACATTGAAATCTGAGCCCATAGTTATGTCTAGGAGAGAAACAGGACTTAGAACTGAAAAAGGGACCAACTGTATCGTCTATAATCGAAGGTAATGAAGGGAGCAGGCCAGCTGATATTTCAGTGTCAGGATAAAACAGTAGAACACTTTATCCAAATCCTCTCATAATGTCATAACAACACTCAATTCAATTTCAATTCAGTTTATTTCTATAGCGCCAAATTCACAACACTTGTCATCTCAAGGCACTTTCCAGTTCACCAGATCAAACAGTCAAATTGATACAAAGTTTTCTATCTAAGGAAAACCAGTTGATTGCATCGACTCATTGACTCTTCAGCAATCCCTCACACTAAGCATGCTTTTAGCGACAGTGGAGAGGAAAAACTCCCTTTGAACAGGAAGAAACCTCCAGCAGAACCAGGCTCAGTGTGAGCGGCCATCTGCTGAGGCCGACTGGGGTTCAGGGAGACAGAAGCAGCAACACTATACTTAGTATTATGTATATCAACTATTAAGGCATACAAAATATGTTTACAAAGAACAAATCAGTTTCATCATGCTGACTTTGACAAGAACCAAATATCAGCACATGTCATGGAAAAACTCACGTGGGAGCCAGAGATGAGGAACAAACGACAAGGAACCTGCAAACAGTGACTGAACATGAGGTGTTTAATGGTAACCTGAACCAAGTCCAAGCTAAACAGCAGATATGAAGCAGATGTGAATGGAAGAGACCAGAAGGCAGCTAAGGGAAATGAGACAGGAACAATGGGGCAAAAGAGAGCAACCAAAGACTGATTAAGGTCCATGGGAGATCGGGCTTTCGCTGTCGCTGCC
>NW_015150715.1:446435-448104 GCF_000732505.1 Cyprinodon variegatus | reverse complement strand
AAAAAAAAAAAAAAAGACTTTGTGGAAAGCTATCTTATAGCTATTAATATTTTTCAACACTTGACAAAAGCAAATTCCTTTGTTCTCCTTTTCATTGTTGTTTTTCTTGCTCATCCTCTGGAATACTGAATATAACCTGGTATCTTTCTGTTTGTTATTGCCATTAAAAGTCCTAATACCACCTTTCTTTCACTAAAGTCTTTCACACTCTTGTCCACCTACAAAGATGTCATGCTAAGCTAATGTATAATAAAAGACACTATTTTCTCTTACCCTTCATGATTAATAAATGCATAATAACAATAGTGAGCACATTCTTTTTTAAGTCCCTACAGGTTATTCAGAGATTTTGAAAGTGATGAGAAAAAAATTGTCTTGAATCTCAGCTCCCTGCTGAAAGACTTCAGAAGACAAATCCTTTGAGTTGTATTTGGTACCAAACATAAACAGATTGTAAATAGAGTAGTCATCTAACAAACAGGACTCTTATATTCCAGACTGACCTGCAGCAAATCATTTAATCCTTTTTAATCTTCTCTTCATCATTTTATTTGAACTTACATTTTCAGAACACAGTCAGCAACACAGAAGTGTTTTTCTTTTTATGTTATCAAAGAAAAAAGTAAACAGCAGACTGACACGAAACCAAGGACAGAGTTCACTTCAGTTGCTCATGTCTAAAGTAAACAAGCAGACACTGTACTGTTGGCTCTAGGTTCCTCCTGGGGGATTGGGTTATTCCTTTGTTATTGCTGAAGATGATCCATGTGGCAGTACTTAGAAAAGGCTGCCTTACAAAATGAAAAAAAAAAAAAAAAATAAAATAAAAAAAGGCAAAAAAAATATCAAAGGGCTGTAGTGGCTGCCTCAACACCCTTAACAAGTCTAAATCAATAAGCCAAACTTCTTAGAAAGGAGGTGATTCTTCAAAAGTAAAAGAAGAACTACAATATAAGGGAAAGATTTAAGGAACAAAGAAAGATTTTCTTATAAATTAAGAAGACAGAATGCGGGTTAAATTAATAAGAAGGAAGGATAAATAGAAAACAAAAAGCAAAGCAACAGCAGCTAAATAAGGCAAACCAAATATCAGTCACACAAGGTTTTTTTTCAATTCATGTAGGGAACAGATCTAACCTCTAATAGGGGTAAAAGGAACATTTTATGACAAAAGAAATTTCCAGTGTTTTTTTTTTGCCTTTATTCAGATCATTGAATAATCCCAATAGAAAGTTTCATCTTTCTGTATTCATTTCTAATGCAAACCAAGATTTATTTTCCTCCTGTTATGAAGTATAATGTTTTATAGCATAAATTGAACCCAGTAGTGACAAAAAAACAAAAAGACACCAAAACTGTAGTTTTAGTTTTTTGCAAAGCTCTGGGACCAAATGACCAAACCAAGTTCTGTTTAAAACCCCAAATATTTAAAATCTCAAGCCACAGTCACTCTCCTTTTTAAGCACGGTCTCTTTAGGTAGCTGAATCAAAGCAGCCGTCTCCAAATGCAATGTGTGAAAATGTGAACCCTTATAGTTAATATTTGGAAACATTCAAATGGCTGCTAATTCTAAATTTAATGTGCCCTTTTACACGACAGATGGGTGAAATGCTCCAAAGGAAAAAATAAATAAAGTCCTCTCTGTAATATGTTCACCCTTCATTAAAT
>NW_015150715.1:439692-446259 GCF_000732505.1 Cyprinodon variegatus | reverse complement strand
CCTCCTGCGCAGTCGCTGTTGCTGGTTTGTCATCATTTCTTTGCACTCTTGATGTGAGGATTCCTGGTTCTCAGTTTTTGTGGATTTCTGTTTTTGCATTTTTGCTTCTGTTATCCTTTTTTGTTATGAAATCTGCAAGTAACCACCTTCAGCTTCAGGGTCTGCATTTGGGTCCTGTCAAACTTCCACCCAACTTGACACTGAAAGTCTTCCTCATCTGATTCTATTGTCATCATCTCTATGCTTTTTCCATCTGTAACACTTCCACACTGAAGGTTGCTTCCTGTCACTTATCATGGATGATTAGCAGTTATTATTGATTATTAGATGATTATCAGTTAGTTACTTGTTAGTTTTTTCATTATTATTATTTGCCTCTCTGGTTCCTTTGTTATCTTCATGTTCTCAAATCTTCTCTCTGGCTTTCTCTCCGGATTCTTCCATTACCCTCTCCATGCCTGTTTTTCTGCTTGTGCTCCATGACCTGTTCCTCCTACCTTACATCTTACCTTTGTAAGTTATTCTATTCTTTCTCTTTTTTTAAGTCTTTATCTGGTACAGCTTCCCTCTTCACTTTTGCTGTCTTCCACAAACCATGAGAGGGATTGTCTTTAGAGACACATTATCTGAAAATGAAGAACTTAGACATCCAGCTCAGGAATTTCAGCTATCTGACTGCATCTTTCATTTCCGTTCTTAACACCAGCATCTTTTCCCAATGAAACTTTGCAGGTAGGGCTCTCGGCTGGGAGATCTACCTGCTAACTTTCTATTTCCGTTGCACACCATCCCTCCCTCTGCGGGCAGGGGATCAGGGCCAAACAGAGCAGCTGGAGCAGAGATAGATGGAAACGCAGCGTGCCTCACATTGCCACCCATCCCTGACAACAAGATTAATCTTCACTCTTCAACCCTGATCAAAGTCCCCTGCCAGCACCACCTCTTCCTCCTTTCATCTTTCGCCCCCTATCTTTTTCTGCGGAGGACAGTTTTACCCCAAAATGAAATTAGAATCGACTATGAATAAATTATTGCCTCTTGACAGTGCAGAATGGACTGAATATTAAAGTGACACTCGACTAGTTTTATTCAGGAAGGTTCTTTTACTTCTTCTAAGGGAGATGGCAGCGCTTATGTAAGCAGAGATAACAATGATTTTAAAGGGACTTTTCGCCATTATTGCAAGATTTTATTTGCAGTGCATGAAAAATGCAGGCCAGCTAGTAATAAAACTAAGAAATCTTACAAAGGTTATTTTGCTCCTCTGAAAAAGGGGCTCCTAAACTGGAGATTGTGACATATTAAGTGTTGGATCACAAGATGGTTTTCACAGTCATTATCATGTAATCATGAGCAATATGAAGGGTCAAAATATACCATGAAAAAGATAGATGTATTATGAAATAAAAATGTGCAACATATATATATATTTAAATATAATTTGTCTAATCTGTGTTTCAAATATTAAATATTAACCATTGAATAAAAAAATTCACAATTCATGTATCAGATGACCCAGTTTATGAATCAAAACCACATAAAAACTGTTAAGTTAAATATTTTGTTTAATTGAAAAATAAAAAATAGGTCTAAGAACCTCACTTTACACATATCTATAAATATATTATAAACTTTATGTATTTTTAGGTGCTCCCAGTTAATATAACTATTATTTTTTGGAGGACATTTTTAGAAGCCAAAATGTGTTAGATGTGATTTTTTTATAGTTTTCGGTCCCATTGTAGCATTAGAATTACCTGATTATGTCTGGATTGCTTTCAATCTACCAGCATTCTGACAGGTATGGTCATAGAAACATCATAGTGTGTGTTCTGCTGTTTCTGCTCTCAGACACATTATTTAAAGTGGTTTAACCCCCTTTGCATGAGGATATTGCATGTGTGCTTACCTGTCGTGTCCTGGTCCGCCTCCATGTAATTCTTAATTTTCATTTCCATAAATCATCTGTTAGCTCCTGGAGAAAACTTTACAGTTGTCCACAACTAAGTGCATTTTCACATTACACACAAATCCTGTTAGATTACTATACTAATATACTTTTTTGTTTGATAAAACCTATGCCCGCCTCTGTTCAAAATACTGTAGGGAAAAGGGTATAGCTCCTCCTCACTGCAGACACAGGCTCTGATTAGAGCCTTTCATTGTCTACACACTAAAAAACAGGTCAATAGGTGGAGAACAGCGGACCTGGTAACCAGCAGGGGATCAATACTGGTAATCCTAACCTACAAAGCAGCAACATCAACATTTTACTACAACAGACTAAACACATTTCATCCGGTCAATTAATTTAATTCATTTAAATTCTTAAACTTTAGGGGAAAAAAAGTTCCTTTTATAATTAATATTAATGTTTTAAGGTTGAACTAATGCTAAATTTTAAAATGTATTGGAATGTTGTCAAACTACCTGTGGTATTCAGCACCATGGAGAGCTCTACAGCAGGGGTAGAATTACTAGGCTACAAGATTAACCACAGATTTAAATTTCTGTACTTTAAAAGAAGGCTCAGAAGGCTTCTACAAGGAGAACAGTGAAAAGGCACCAGTAACATGCAATCGTATATAAAACAAGAACAAAACAACATCAAGGGCTGTTGTATTGATGATACATGTTGAAATACGGCTTAAAACTTCTAGGGATTTTTTTTTTTTTTTTATAAAGTGTATTATTGGACAACTTTTTCACGCTTTTGTTAAAACTTTGTCGAAAAATAAACTAGCGTGGAGAGTTTCGTATTTTTATTTTTTAATCTTTCTGTTTTTATTCGCTCTGAAATGATAATCTATAACACTTTGTTTAAGAAAACATAATCTCTATAGTTTTTATTTCCAATTGTACCCACCTATCATATTCATATCTTCTTAGCTTTATGCTTTTGAAATATTCTACTAACTTCTAATGAAATGATGAAAGGAAAACAATGAAAAATATCAGATGTTTCATGATATATAAAACTTAAATATCAAAAAAATCCGTATCAGTGGCCTAATGTTTACTTAGTATCAGAAAAATAGCAAAATAATAAGTGTTGCACAAGTATAAAGTCTGACCTCCATCTATTTGGAACCAAGCTATTGCTAATAGCTAATAGCTATGCTGATGTAAACTGGTTTCTCATGGCTATTTCCTTTCCCGGTTGATGATTTCAACAACAAAAAAAGCACTAACTAGAATGATCTGCTGTAATCTTTGTTTGTTTTGTCCTCCACAAACAACACTAATTCATACACAGTGAATATGCTCAGGGCTAACGGTTTGTCTACTTTTGACTACCGTAATCAAAGATGGTGTATTTCATTAACTGCTTTAACTAATCTGTATTTAAAAACAACTAATTCTAAGCTATGGAAGCCCTTCCATTTTTGATGCTAAGTTACACCACTCCTTTAAGCCAACATTCTCCTCTAAAAACCTCTTTCAAAATCAAAACATTTGTAAATTCTTCCTGTCTGATTGTAAGTTAAATATCCCTCTGTAGCAGGGTTAGCAGATATGAGAGTCCTTGTTTGCACATCAGCTATAATGTTTGCAGATGTCCTCTCAGGTCTGCATGATACATATTTAATAGAACACACATGTTACATATGCAGGCATTCATAATAGGCCGGCCCTTGGATGTAGTTTGCACTTGAACAGTGAAATGATGCTGAGTGGCTCTGAAAGCTCCGTTCATGAGGGAGACCCTAACATATCTGTTGGGATTGCCAGCTGTAGTTGTAAAGAAACGTCCAGATGCACGCATGTGTCCCAGAGCTGAAGAGCTGTCACCCTCAGATGGAAGAAAAAGGGATAAGGCTGTGAAAAAATCAGTCACACTTCTTTGCTTTCAGCTTTAAAATTTTAGTATCTTTGGCCCTTTTGCCCTTTGTTTAAAATGCTGAAATTGTGGCACACTTTAATCCTCAGCTCCCCTAAACTAATTCCATTCTAGAAAAAAAATAAGAGTTCTGTTGATATAATAGGTTTTAAAAATAACTGCCCTTTAATGTCGGAAAAGGAAAAATGTTTTAATAAAAAAAAGATCTTGAGAGTATTTTTTTGGTTTTCTCAGTTTTCTTTCTGATTATTTTTCTTTCAAATGTAGTTGTAATATCTGTTTTATTGTTTTAAACATTTATTATGTTTCTTTTTTTTGCGTTTATTTGCATTGTTTTAATATTGTGCCTTAGGGATTAAAAATATAAAATCTGTCAACAAAAATATTCTGAGCTCTGGAAGGAGGCAAGAAGTGAAACGCCTCATTCAATCATTTTCCCTTTTAACAGGCTAAGGTTAGTGATTTTGGATAGTGTCAAAGGATGCCGGTTCTGAACTGGCCCCATCACCTTCAGTTTATTTTTCTTTAATTTGCAGGAAAAAAAAAAAAAACGCACCATACCCTTAATGGATCTATCTCAAACACAGAAACTCTGTGAAGTTGAACATGTTGGTCATAAAAAAGGTCATTTGTGATATATAAAAACACATAATTGCTTCAAAAATTATAAATCCCTTTATAAGCTGGGGTGGCAAAGGGGGCGGAGCTGGGTTGCAGTGTGGTTGGAAAGCAGATAGGACCGCAATGAGGAGAGTGTTGGATGCGGTTGGCTGCTGGGGAGGCTTTCAGAGCGGAGGAAGGTTGGTGGGAAGTAGATGGAAAGCAAACCGTGTCATGAGATGGTAGCAGGCAAAGCTTGGCAAAGTCATCCAGACTGAAAATACGCCTAGGACCCATTTGTTGTAATTTAGCTAAAAGGGTTAATAGAATCTTTCAGGAGCAAGAAAAAACAAAAGCAAAACAAACACAAAAATGATATCTTTATAGTGTATATTTCATATTGCTTTTGTGGGAGCAAAGTGTCATTTAAAATGACACTTTTTTTACTCAAGTTCTGCCTTTAAAAACTAATTAGCTGAACAAGTGCTACAGTCCGTCAATGTGATGCAGAAGCTTTTAATAAAATAAGAAGACAGACTAATTAAAACTTCAAATACCAATGTGTACAAGGCTTCAAAAAGGCTAATGATGATTTACTAAATGCATAAAGAAGACACAAGATGTCAAAGCACTGTGAAGAAATCCACAATATTTTGCTCAAAAATGTTTTCTCTCATGGATTCATAAACTAATCCCATTCTCCTGTTGGTACAGTGTATATTGATCCTGGCGTCTAAATGCTTTCAGCCTTTTCTCAGTGCGCATACGCCCCTGCTATGCCACTACTGTTGAGATAATTTTCAGAAAGACAGATTTCATATGGCTTCATACAAAAAAAAAAACTTTAGCCGTCCTCTGTATGATTTCAACAATTCTTCTTCCCGTTTTATTCACAGTAGTGAGAAAATATTAATATCTATTCTAAAGTGCTTGGAGATGTGCTTCATCTTGGTTGCTGTAAAAACGCTGTAGGATCGATTGTTTCATAAAACGGTTCCCTCCTGCTGGGTTTGTATTGATACTTTTCCATTAGGGTGCCTGAAGATCTTCCTGTTTGGAGCCGTGTTTGTTTGGAAGGTCGGTGCAGAAGTGCATCAATGAGCAGCCTTGCTTTTCCTGAAAAGCCAGCTCACATCAGAAAGCTGTGGATGTTGTGCATTACATCAGATAGGAACCAATTGTTTTATTTGTTACAGTAGTGCAATAAATCAAGCAACTGATGAGTAAAAGAAGGCTGATGTATCTCTCTGATACTCTCCTTGTAATATGATTGCAGTATTCATGAATAACAGCAGCCATTAAGCTGCTCACAGTGACCAACGCATCCATCTTAATTAGAGTCTCCTGTTGGAGTAATGGATTGAGCTTGTTTCCCTGTTTTTGATTGATTTAGAACCAAAAACGACAACATGAATGACAAAGTAAAGTGCTTCGTTGGAGTGGCTTTATTTAATACTTTTCCTCATCAAGCAAGGAAATTGCTTATTGATTCTGTGAGACAGCAGCACGTTTTAACAATAAAACTCAAATACTAAATATTTGCAGCTTTATTAACAATATTTCCTCATCTTGTCATGCTACAGCCACAAACTTCAGTTAACTTTCATGGATTTTAATGCGATAAAGCAAAAGAAAGTCTGATGAAAGGAAATTATTGGGATGGAATAATTTAGCATAAATTAATCTTAATCTATATATCAGTAACAATATTAATAAGAAGTTATTGGAATATGCATTTGTGTGCACTCTGCCAAAACATATTTTAATATTGCCCTAAGCTGCTCATTAGACATAAAAAAAAATCAGTATTTAATTTATTTCATAGCTAAAACTACGACGGAGTATTAGGGCCACACATGAAGAGAAAAAACATTTTTGCCATGACGAGATTAAACTCGACATGCCGACTTTAAAGTCGACATGTCGACATTAAACTCAACATTTCGAGAATAAAGTTGAAATGTCATGTTGAGTTTAATCTCGACGTGTCGACAATAAAGTTGAAATTAGTTCAAGAGAGCCAACCGCTGCACAGGATACATGCACAGAATCCAGAATCAGACATGCCTTGTGTAGATGATTTGGTCAAATTGTACTTTAGAATTGGGTTTAGCAATAAGGAAATC
>NW_015150715.1:430582-439270 GCF_000732505.1 Cyprinodon variegatus | reverse complement strand
GATTTCCTTATTGCTAAACCCAATTCTAAAGTACAATTTGACCAAATCATCTACACAAGGCATGTCTGATTCTGGATTCTGTGCATGTAACCTGTGCAGCGGTTGGCTCTCTTGAACTAATTTCAACTTTATTGTCGACACGTCGAGATTAAACTCAACATGACATTTCAACTTTATTCTCGAAATGGTGAGTTTAAAGTCGACAGGGCGAGTTTAAAGTCAACACGTCGAGATTAAAGTCAACATGACATTTCAACTTTATTCTCGAAATGTTGAGTTTAATGTCGACATGTCGACTTTAAAGTCGACATGTCGATTATGTCATGACATAATCTCGACATGGCAAAAATATTTTTTCTCTTCATGTGTGGCCCTAATACTCCGTCGTATAAAACAGTTGTTGTGGGAATAACCTTTTTTTTTTTTTTTACATTTTTTAACAATTATTTCTAACTACCTGGGCCGTCCGTTTGCAATAAAGCCAAAACAGTAAGAAATAAAAGCTACATATTCAAGTTCCATCCATCCATCCATCTTCTAACATGCTTAATCCCAAGTGGGGTCACGAGGGGTGGGTCCACCCTGGACAGGTCGTCAGTCCATTGCAGCATATTCAAGTTATTTCCCATAATTAAAAATGTATTAGTCACTAACCCACTCTGTGTACATATAAACATTTTTTATGACAAATTAAAGTGTCGTTATATGGAGCAATACACTATTTCCAATCCAATGCGGATAATTGGGCTGAACAAATGAAAGAAACTTGCTAAATTGGTCAGCCTCTAGGAATAAGAGACAAAATGTAGAAACGTCAAAGAGGTGTGAATACTTTTGCAAGGCAGTTGTAAACTGCAGTTTTACAACTGCGGTTGGCAGATGTAAACTGAAAAAAATAAACTATAAAACATTTACCAGATCTAGATAAAAGTTCATACACTAAAAAATTGTATGTTTCACGCGTGGAAACAGCAAATAAGACATCAAGATAGAGCATAACAAGCTTAAGCATCAGAGCTGTGATTAATCATGCCCTCAACAGCCTCCTGAAACCACTCATAGATGCATGATGATCATCTAATGTGAATGAATCCTTTACTCCAGCCACGAAAGAAAGCCCTCTGATTAAAACCTCAGTGCCATTTAAATAATCCACAACAACACTCTTATTATTCTCTGGTGAAAAATGATATATGTAACCAGGCTGGCTGATTCCTTTGATTAATGATGTTGTCCATAAGCTGGGCCACTTGTGGAAAAACATTCAGAATCGTGCATGAACTCCAAAAACCTATCAGTTTGTGTCTCCCTTGCAGTCTTTCCTACTGCCATTAATTAAATTAATGCATGAAACTGTTAAAAGTACTTAATACTCATTAGCTGAGCGACTTTTCAGGAAATTCTCTACAGAAATGTTTTTGTTTTTGCAAAAAAAGAGGAAAAGAAGTCGGACAGCGTGACATTTGTATTTCTAATTTAAATTCATTCATTTTGTTAATAGAAGCCAATTTAAAAGCCTAATTATTGCTGTTAAAGCTTCCAGAGTTGTATCTTTTGGGGGTTAGAACTTTTAATAACTTTTCTAATAACTAAAAACTGTTTTCCTGTGAAAATTGATTATTTGTCTGGGTTTGCTGGATTAAAAGTTATGCAATGGAATTAGTGCCTATGTGCTGTCAAGCAACAATCCAAGTTTTATATATATATATATATATACTGTATATATATACACCAGTCAGTTTATATATGTGATATATATGTGCCGTATTATGCCATTTCTGCCGATTAAGTTGAACAAAGTTTCAGATGTCTCGCATTTTCACAACATTTTCACAATGATAGCAAAAGCATTTGGTGCCATTCTGCAGAAGAGATGCTAAAAAAGCTAATTTGAAGGGATATGATCTCTTTCTGCTTCTCCTCATTGCTCACTGACCAAAGAAAGTGGCCATGTAGTGGTAAAGGTATATGCTTCCCGTCGTATGAAGGATGGTGATTGGCAATTGTGTTTTCCAACACAGGGGCTGATGGTCAGAGAGCAGAATGAATCTGACCATTACTCATGAAGCAAGCAAAATACCACTTTGGGCATGGTTTTGAGGAAAGAATAGTGATATAAAAGTTAAAAGCAAAGAGATGGATGATTTTGCATGATATCGGCCCGTTAATGGAATAAAAATTAATGGGAAAACACACAATAAGCGCTACAGCATTGCGGGTATGCTACTTGTAGGTTACAGCTAGGCAGCATTCTAGTTTAAATAATGTAATTATTCACACACCTGTATCATGCATGTAAGTACTAGACCCTATTTAGGTTTTAATTCAGATGCTCATATGTCCCTGTTTTGCAAAGAAGAAACAGAAAAAGAAAATCCAATGTAAAAGTTCCTCATACAACACCTCATCAACACCCAGAACAATGGTGAACCTTCAATTGGTGCTTTTCTACAAAATATATATAATAATTATATAATACACTAAATAATAATATGCAAAAACATAAAGCAGTTAATTCTTGTCTTGACAAACTAAAATGCGTGACTTTTAATCAGATGGTCAAGACACCAACTTTTAGGGATGCATTCCTAGCTTAGTATATCACTGACTGAAAATTAATTACCCTTAAAAAAAAAAAAAAAAAAAAATATATATATATATATATATATATATATATATATATATATATATATATATATATATATATATATATATATATATATATATATATATATATATATATATATATATATCATAGCTTTTGAAAGCTTTAGCAATGATTATGCTAATTCTTTTTTTAAAGTTGTATCTGTTAGCTTGCTTGGAACTCAGATCTAATCATTCAAAATGGTTTTAAATCCCAGGTTTAAACCTTTCCTGGTAAAGCAAGTTCTTTGCTTCTTAGTCAGCCAGGATGCAATCATGCGACGTCTGAAAAAGGCCAAAAAAAGCTGCCCTTATTAAAGGGGGGCATAGTGTTAGAGCACCCCCCTATATGGAGGCTGTTAGGCTTTGATGCAGCTATTTGGGATTCAATTCTTGACCCTGAAATCTTTGCTGCATGTCTTTCCTGTTCTTATTCTCTCATTTCCTGTCTGATTATTTGGAAAAACAAGAAAATCGTTCAAACGAAATCATAAGGAAGAAATGAACAACCCTTTTTTTCTTCATTATATTTTACAAGCAGCAGCGAGTTAAAAATAATTCAAAGATCTACTTTACATGTTTAAAAAAAACATACTGAAATAACAGCACATGTGAAGTTTTATTTCTTTTCTAACTGCATTAATAAAACTTCACAAACATATCCTTTTTAATCCACATCTGTTGTGAAAAAATACCTTCAAATTAAAAGTAGATAGAGTGAGACAAGATTTGAAAAAAAAAAAAATCATGGTTATAATAGCTTTCTGTAAAAAAAAGAAAAAGGAAAGAACTGAGAGAGGATTTGTGTGAGAGGACCATCTGGGAGGAGACGGTTGTTTAGAAAGCGGTGCTGATGTGCAGACCATGGTGTGAACCTGCAGGAGCAAATTTAGCTGTGCACTCAGGGAGAACTGATGGAGGAACTGTGACTGCATCCAGAATGAATGAATTTTATGGAGATGAGACTCAGTTTTCTGGTTCACATCTAATGGCAGCTTTATGCCAATAATTGTTTGGTCAAAACAGTCAGCAGTGCATGAGGTCTGGAATATTGATAAACTTGTTTGAAGCAGAAAAGTGTTTACTCTCAAGTAGTTTCATCATGTCCATATTTATCCTTCTGTTTTTTTAAATGTCAGTTATTTTAACAGCAGATGAGTAAAATACAACATGTTAGAAAATCACTTCCAAAGAAAAAGTGGTTAAAACGGTCAAATGTATAGAAAAAAAACTAGAGAAGAGCAGAATACATTTAACATGCTATGTTTTAGCTACTTTGGCTGTTTGAGTACATATTAGCTAGATCCAGCATTGTGCTCTCAAAGAATATCATCAAAGCACAATGAGTCATCCTTAATGGCACTAAAACTGAGTCCTGGCTGAGAGCTGAAATTAATCATTGCTGTATTTCTCAAAAGTGCTTGCATGAGCAGACAAATTGCCTGCAGGATTAGACTGATTGTAACTGTAACCAGGGCTTAGTGACTGCTCTCTGACTGGGGAGTGCTTTTTCTAAATGCTAGCCTTCTACTCCTGATACATTGTCATTGTAGGCAAAGAGTCTTTTTTAAGCAGCAACAATAGTTTTAAGAGATGAATTTGTGTCCTGAGACCAATGCTCAAGACACACTTAGCCACACATAAATCCAGGAAAGCACACACTTCCAGAGTAGTTTGTTTTTGGGAATGAATTGGTGGCTGCATGGTTACATTTTTTGAGCTGTTTTGTCTCTTTTTTACCTGACTTGTGGTGAGGCTTGAAGGCTCACGTATACCTAATCCTGATTGTAAATTAAAATTTGAAAAAAGTACAATAAAAACAAAATAAAAACTTCTTAATAAGAAAGGGTTATTTACGTATAGGCTAGAAACATGCCTCTTTAGAAAAGAAAACATTTGTAACAGTAGCCAGCTATTGATATAGACAGCTCATTTTTCTGTTATCCCAGCTTGCATTGATCCGACTCTAACCAGAGGGGTTGGACTACATTGTTCCGGTAGATTGTTCCGGTAGGGCAGTAATGCTGCAGTATTGTACTGATCAAGTAGAGACACCATCTTCTCTATTGGTTAAAACCACAATTGATCAGAACCCGCAACTGTGGAAAAGCTTTGGTTTCTATTGCTAGTTAAGCTTCCCCTGTGGCCCCATGAGTCATTTACAAACTCTTGGGGCCGGATTTATCAAGATCCAATTTTGCGTGCAGTAATTTGCGCTCACAAACTGGAATTTTGCGCGAGGGGCTGAACCATGGTTTGTGGGTGATTTAACAAGAGTGATTGCGTAACTGGCGGCAGGTGCAAAACTGTTGGAGACGCCCTATTTAAATGATGGTTTTGCGCGTTTTGTGGTTTGCGGCAAAGTAGTTTGTAGTTTGTGCAAACTAGTGCATTAAGAAATTTAAATCTTACAGTGACACCCCCACCCCCTCCAAAAAAAAAAAAGAAAAAAGATAATATATATATATATATATATATAAAACTTTGGCAACCTTTATTCCCTAAGGTGGTATGTGGCTGAATTTCTACTTCACTGCAGTAAAAAAAAACAAAAAAAAAACAGGTGTTTTGTATTGGCCTGTAGAAAAATGCACATACCAAATGGCTCACAAGAAGTGACTGTGGATGAGATTACTGTGCGTACGCATCCCCGCAGCATTGGCATGTTGCTCCACAGGAGCAGGGGGGAGGTCGGGGTTCTGCGGTAGGGCTTCAGGGCGACATGGCATTTAGAACGTCGGACAGCACTTCTGAAAAACGAGATTGGGAGATCCCAGCTCTCGCTGCAACCGTACGCTGGAATGACCCAGATGCAAAAAAGTGCAATGTTGCAAGGAGTTTTGTGATATCTGGTATTGCGTGGGTCCTCCTTGTGGCTGGCTCCAAATCCATTCGGAGTTCCCCCAACAGCTCCAAAATGGCAATGCTGGATAAACAATATGTTTTGATGATCGTTTCCTCCTTCATTGCAAAAATATTCACACGGAGTGAAAAAATGCGTTCTCTGCGTCTCCTTGCTTCATTTCCATGTCTCCTTCTTGCGACAATAACCGCTGCCATGTGTGCGCAATTACGCATACAGACCATTTGCACCTTCTTTTGAAACGTGTTAAATATAGAGTCAGATACCGTTTAGCACGTTTTAAAGACCAAATCCTTTTAGCACGCTGTTGATAGATCAGTTTGTATATTTTTTAGCGTGCGCAGTGAAATAGCTCACGTTTTTATACACGCAAACCTTTGATAGATCCAGCCCTTAGTTTTTTTGCGCCATTTCTTCATTTTTTGTTTTCAATTCAATTCAAGGCACATTTCATTCTTCTTCTATTGTGTCCCATTTTTCTGGTTTTGGTAGATTGTGACTCAGTTCACATTGTAACACTGGGAGCAGAGATTGAACACACCATTACCCAGACCAACCGTTTTATCTGTGGTGGAGAAGGTTCCCTCAGTGTTGGTTTCAGGGCTCACATCGGTGTTATCCGCTTGTAATGCATTTTCATTAAACGGATGCCTTCTCCATTAGATTTAGATGACTGTGATGAGAATTGATAAGAGAATCGATAAGGAATCAAATTAACTCACAGAATCGATAAGGGAATCGTGAAAATTGTATCAATTCCCACCCCTGTAGCTCACTGGGTGATACCACTAGCTTGTTATACTTATTGTTATGAAAAATGATTATTGAGGTCATTTCCCAGAGCGAATGATTGAATTAAAAGCTAGTTTTTAGAAACAATCTATCTCATTTGTTGAAAAAATATAACTGAGTTTGCTGGGAAATCTTGGTTCGATTTTTAAGCTATATGAACCAGCTCTAGTTAACAGGATGGAGGATCAGGAAATCTGACCTTCTGCGCGGGAGCTACACTTGCTTTCTGAAAGAAAAGTTATTTATCATTAGGACAGGTTAGCAGGATAGTTAGTTAACATTTAAGATCCTGACCAAACATTCAATTTTAATAGAAATTAAGTATAAAAAGGAAATAAACCATGTTAATTAATAAGGTTTAGCTATTTCTTTGCATGTTGTTCTTAAATGGTGCAACCCCACACTAACAGGAAGCCGAGGTGATTTTACTGCCTATGCTAGCAAAGATGCAAAAAAAGAATATTCAATCTCAGAGCTTCTCTTATTCCCATGAGGTTTTATCAGCAATAGAAAAACACTAAAGGAAACTGTTGTGTTTACCTCAAATACTCTATAAATTCTGTTCTGCCACTCGATGCTCTTAATATTTACTGCATTCCCAAAACTGTGGAGTGGTGGCCTAGTGGTTAGGGCATAGAGCTTGCAAACCTGAGGTTCTGAGTTTGATTCCCAATCCCACAAACTGCGACTGTATCTCTGAGCAAAGACCTGTAACCCCACACTGCTCAACGGGCCGCACCATGTGCTGTAGGTGTTGATAGCTATAGGCTGGAAGGCTCTTCTGTAGAGGTCTGTCTTGCACCAGATCTGGAAAAGCCTCTGACTGAAGACACTCTGTTCTTATTTAAAAATCTTCTGAAGAGGATGCTCACTGTTGCCCATAATTTTATTCACTTTATGAAGAATTCTTCTTTGTGGAATAATCTCCAGATGTTCTGGAGGAGTTCCTAGATCAGAGCCAGCCTTCTTAATTAGCTTGTTGAAATTCTCCTAAGTCATTAGCTCTAATTCTGTTACTGCAGCAGATGATGGAGGAAAAGATTAAACTCTCCACTACAGACTTATAGAAGATATGTAGCCTCTTGCTGCAAACAAACAAAAAAATAGTCTGCCAAAACCTGAATGGAATCATAAGGAGTTTAAAAAAGGCAACTAACTACAAAGTTTGAACCTGTAAGTTTTATGATGAGGTACTTTGTAAACAGTTTTTCATTTTTTGTTCATATTAAACAATACTGTTAGTCTCTAATGTCCTGTACTTCCTGTTTCCCCATACAATACCTCATCCTACAAATGCTTCGTGGTAGCCATCTTTTTTTTATCTAATGACTTTCTATTGCCATTTTTAAAGCAAGGTTCTTACCCAATTGTAAATGTTATTCTGTTTTTTTTCCTTACTAAACAGTCGTTCAGATTTAGTTTACAGTAAAACCTTGGTTAGTTTGGGAAGCAGCTGTCGATCGTAGGCTTCAGTAGTCCATCAGCTGTTGTGACTCATCCATTTCAACAAAAGAGACAATGAGTTTGTGGACGCCGCTGCAGCGCTTAAAGTTTAGAAGTAGATTGTTTTGTTTTCATCTCGCTCTTTCACAAACACTTCTTCTCTGTTGGTACTTAGATCTCCGAGTGGATAACTCTGCAGCAAAGCGACGTGTGACATGTCACATTTTGATTTTTTATTGTTCCAGCATGTGAAATGCACTCTGAGGCATCTCTGCTTTTTGCTTTTACAGGCCCAGCAAGTCACTCTAGCTGCCAGCGAGTCTGACCTCATAAAACCAGTTGTAAGCAGATGGTTATGAATCTACTAAACTCTATTCACCAGAGAGACAAAAAAAGAAGAGATACATTTGTCCTTATCTCTGTGTGCACATACAATCTGAAATGAAAAGGCTTGCCCAACTAATCCAGAGTTGTTACAAATGTCAGCATTAATTGCAGCTCAGTCTGGTAAATTAAAATGATGTGGGATAAATGGGCTTAAGCTAAGTGAATTAAAGTGTTCACAAACCTCTTTTTATCTTTGTGGCCCAACATATTGTTCAGAACAAAGACGCTTGCTTTGTGTATCAGAAAAGTGGCTTAAAACAGCTGCTGGGAGAAAAAGCTGAGTTTATCACACTGGATTCTTGGCAAATTAAAGTAGAATCCAGATATTTACATTCACTGTATGAAAAGACACTCAAGCTTTTTTCCTTTAGGCATGGTCCACACATAGAAGAGTTTCTCCAACACTGTTATTTGAAATTATACCATACAGACAAAAGGTTTTCTAGCAAAAGCAACCCACAGAAATATGCCACTTAGGGCCTATCAAAGATTTGCGTGTATAAAAACGTGAGCTATTTCACTGCTAAAAAATGTACAAACTGATCTATCAACAGCGT
>NW_015150715.1:428507-429632 GCF_000732505.1 Cyprinodon variegatus | reverse complement strand
GCAAAATTCCAGTTTGCGAGCGCAAATTACTGCATGCAAAATTGGATCTTGATATTAGAGTATTGATGGGCAATGTACTGAAAAACTAAAACTTGTCAGCCAATCAGAATACTTAAAAAAAAAACACGGCTTCCTGGTAGGAATGAACCATGGATCTTATATCCAAAAACACAAACAAAAAGTGTCTGAAGCAGGGTAAAAATCAGCACCTCCACAATACTTTTTTCACCCCACAGCATGAGTAAGTGTATAAATATGGTCTCACGTGTGATCAAATGTGCAACGTAAAGGACTGCTAATTTGATTCAATAATGTCTCATGTTTCACCTTATTGCTGCTATTACAAAAAATAGAAAAAATGTCTTGCAAAAATATGAGATGCATTAAGTCCAAGTATCCTCAAATTTGCATAATATTATCCGTCTACTTTCTTTTCAAAATAAAATTTGGTAAATGTGGCCTGCATTTCTGTTCAGCACCCTTTTAATTGATACCTAAAGTGTACTTTTAGGCAACACATAATAAGGAAATAGTGTCTATAGGTGAGCCATTTAATCGGGGAATAAATCTGGCTTTTCTGAGATGGTCTTAGAGACAATGGTAAACAAATAACATCATGAAGACCAATGAGCGCAGTAGAAAAAACACATTGATCCAAGGACATTGTGAATATTTAGAGTTAAACTTTGCAGAATTAAATGTCAGTTTCATGGAAAGAAAGACAACTTTACTTTAACAAGTCAGGCTGTAATGATAAGCTGCTGTTCCGAGTGAGGGAGTTGTGACTAAATCTGTTCTACCCAAGAGGGCTGAGACATTTTTAATGAGAATGAACATCTGTTTCCTCTGCGTCCTACTGGGAGCCCATAACAAGTGTAAAATATAAAAATAGGTTGCTCTCTATTCCCACACAGCACCTGCAAACATTTAAGTATCTGTACAAGAGTATTCAAGACGTCCAAAAGTTGTAGAGACAAAACATTTTTTATACTGTGGGGTTCAAACATTTTTAGGGCACTAAGAAATCCCTTTGTTTCCTCCAAAAAAATCTATTTTTTTCATTTATTTTTCTGAATTCTGCTTGTTTCATTGTTTTTGTTTTGTTTGTTTTTGTCATGAACTCCA
>NW_015150715.1:423745-425237 GCF_000732505.1 Cyprinodon variegatus | reverse complement strand
ACAAGCATTTAAAAAATCAGCCCTTCTTTACTCTGATGCCTCCACAAAAAACTAAATCATTTCTTACTTTAGCCTAAGCCTTTATCCTAAAAATTGTCCAAGAAAATCTGACGCTGCATTTGTTCCTGATGGTGGCAGCATCATGCTGCGGGATCAGAGAGGATGAAGAATCTGTTCAAAGCTGGGAGAATCACATGTGATTCACAGTTGGGGCATGTGATTCACACGTGTTTACATGATAATTTAACATGTGTGATCTTCACATATAAAATTGATGGGATTTTTCTCTAAGGCTGGAAGCTTGAGTGTTTTCTGTTGTTTTCTGTTGTTGCAGAGCTGAACTCCAAACCTTCTGTGATGGGTTTACATCTCATTTCTTCATGCCATCTGGTTGTAGCTCAGCTCTATTAACCCAGACCAACCCTTCACCGGCCATTGCACGGATTCAGCGTGTCAGCAGGAAAAAAAACAAAAAAACATTAAGAGCTGGTGACTCACAGAAAGAGGAGAAAACAAAATGGGAATCTGAAGCTCAGGACCAACTGTTTAGTGTCCAGGGCTGACATTTTTCATCAGAGGGTTGTTAACTGTTATCTAACACTTACAGTCCAGCTGGGTCTCCATTTTTAAACATGTATGCAATAAAACATGTAACTACAGGGGGCAGGCAGGAGTGTGTTTGAGTTTTTCAACAAGGTGCAGCTCTCCCATGCTGTCAGATCTGCTCAGACCCTCCCTATCCAAAGTGTGAGGATGTTCCATTAGGCTTTTCTTCTGACAGCAGCGGGATGTGAAATAGACTCACAGCCTGGCTTCTCTCTGCCTCTTCGCTGTGTCATCCTTGCTTACTTTCTTTCCATCTGTTTGGTAAGACTTCTGGAAAGATGCCAGTACATCTGTTTTCAGCCTTTTCTACTAAAATACATCCAGGCCCTGTGGTTGGCGTGTGTTTGCTCATCAGATTTATTGGCATTTGCAGAGGAAAGTTCACTTCCTGGTTGTTCTTTTTTTAAAGGTTGTCCAATTTCCTATCAATGCTGAAGGCATTGTCATTATTTGTGTTAAATTAAATGAAGCCTAAAAGCTTTTTTAAAGTCTTTTACCCATGTCTACCCATTGGTGGCATGGGTAAAAGTCTATTCCACTGGTACAGATAGGCTGTTTGACCCTAAAGAGCTCAGCATCCCATTAACATGGTAAATACAAATCAATGCTCAGCCACTTGAAATTAAGCCAGTGGTACAACAGAAAAAGTTGATACAAAGCAGCTTCATTGACCAGGAAGGCCCCGTCGTTCAGTTCAACACTTAGATCTACGCAAAACAAAGAGTAAAAAGAAAGCCGATCTATCCGAGCCGTCGATAAATGAAACCAGAATCCACGGCAAACCGGACACTCCTCCTGCCCCCCACTTCAGTCATTGATTTTTTTTTTCTTCCTACTGTAGAAAAAGCTACTTAAGCTTTTTTTTTTTTTTTTTTTTAAAGCTCAG
>NW_015150715.1:419965-422536 GCF_000732505.1 Cyprinodon variegatus | reverse complement strand
ATTACATTCTTTTGAATACAATCTGAGGCAACAGCAAGTCACTCTCAAAACTTTTTTATTAAGAAGTTTTTCATCAATCCTTTTCTAATTAAAATTTACAAAACATTCCTTGCTTCCAGTAATAATGGAATAAAATATGCTTATACATATAGATGGACTCAAAGCAAAGCTGACCTTGACTTTCTCCTAAAGTGACTTTGAATATTGCAGCCTGGTCCTTTACACCAACTTTGCTGTTCTGAGTAATTCAGAAGATGTTGATCTATTGGGATTTTCATAAGTAACTCGCAGTATTTTCAACTTGCTGGAGAAAATGAAGTGAAACCAGAAGCTAAAATAGCTACTGCTTAGAATAATGTATAGTGTAGGCCTAGTATGTAGCCTACCTTTTCTGAATGGAGAACACAGGGAGCCTAATGCTAGATGAGCAACTGCAGGAGGAGACCACATGGGTGTTAACATCTTGTAAACTAAGAAATGAAGCAGAAATCACAGTTCAAATTCATTCACCTTAAAGGTTTTGACTGAAAACTGATTGGAAAACATGCAGCTTGGTCTGCTTCAATGTTTATATGTTGAGGTTAAGTAGTTGACTAAAACAACATTGGTGGACTGAGGGTCATCCTGCCATGTTTCAGGGCTTAAGGTGGTGATGGTGTACAGTAATAATGCTGGGATGGTGTTCTTGCAACTCTTTGCATTCATTAGTAGTAAAAGCGCAACTGCCAAGCCTAGCTGAGGAGTATGGCTGACATGTCCATCCCTTTACAGGCAATGCCACCAAATATCAGTACAGAGAAAAACATATAAAATGAAAACATTTGAAAGTCCCATGAAATAAATAANGACATGTCCATCCCTTTACAGGCAATGCCACCAAATATCAGTACAGAGAAAAACATATAAAATGAAAACATTTGAAAGTCCCATGAAATAAATAAATGTAACATGAAATAAAAAAATAATATATGATTAAATGATATATTCAATATTTGATAGTAAATATTAAATGTACTATCTATTTATAAAATGAACATTTAAATCAGGGGTCCCCAAACTTTTTCCTGTGATGGCCACATAACTTTTCCCTTCTCTGATGGGGGGCCGGGGTCAGTTTGTAACAGAAAAATTGTGGCGATTGCAAGAGTGCCTAAATTTATGACGGGATTTATGTCTTTATGACGGAAGTCATAGTGTCTCCGCAGGTTATATTCTTTGAATACCGCCTCTTGACAGATGAGACAGACAGCGTTTTCTTTACATTGAACTAAAAAAATTATCGTTTGTCCAATTCAGGTTAAATGCCCTGCATTCCAAATAAATTTTTCTCTTACCTTTTCTTTTCGCCATTATTCTGTCCTCTCTTACGGAAGAGGATTAGGGCCATTCAATAGAAAAAAAGACTATTCAATTCTGACTTTTTTTTTTCTTAATTAAAGTCAGAATTCTGACATTTTCCTCAGAATTCTGAGAATAAAGTCAGAATTGAATAGACTATTATTTTTATTTTTTTTGAATGGCCCTAATCCTCTTCCGTATCTCTTTGAGAGGGGTGGGTTTAATAGACCCCAAAAGGGTGGAACATTGTCGCATTATATGTGTGAAATGAAATAGTTACTAATAGTTACGGTAATAATGAAAAAACTTTATAATTAAGGAACATTTTGTTGCAAATGTTCAACTTTAATATCAAATACAAAAAATAAAAAATAAAAATACTCTCTGGTATTGTTCAGGGGACCGGACCAAGTGTGGAGGCGGGCCTGATCCGGCCCGCGGGCCGTAGTTTGGGGACTACTGGTTTAAATGATTAAATGTAATATTAAAGAATGAAAAACAGTTTTAAAATGATATATTAATCGTAATATTTAGAATTAATCTATATACTTAATTCTATATTTGTATATAAATACAGAGCAAAATGATTATAGGTATATTTAGGGGGTCACCAGCTTGTGGCGCTGTTATTTTTGAAATGTTAAGTTACCCCTGAAGTAGACCCGTTCCAGATGACAGAAGGTTCAGCAAAAACCTGCAAAGATTAGCTTATAAATTGGCCAACAACTTTGGTTCTGGGAACAGCCGGGGGATGAAAAAGGGGAGTTTATCCTGATTCCTCTGAAAAAAAAAAACTGAACCTGATCTGTGAGCCTATCAACACCTACCTACACCAAAGAAGTCCCAGGAATTTCCGCCCTTTATTAATTAACTTTTATACACAACAAAAATCTCCTCTATTCTCCTAATGTCCTGAGCAAAAAGGTTTGTCTGTAGGCTGTCCTCCAAAAATGAAACATCCTGGACTGATTTAGATCCCAAAAAACCTTCTGGCAGGACTGTGCTAAATTTTTTTATGGCACGTTTTGAGTGTTTTATGTGAACAGATTCAATATGAGGCTCCCAATATGTCACAATCATGACCTCCATTCATCGTCAGAAGAAGATGGCTGCTGCAGCACCATGATCTGCAGCTACTGATCTTTAGATTAAAATAGAGTTTTGGTTCATGTGGGACAGAATTATGGACAGTTATAGTGTTGACCCAGAGATCAGTTGTGGTTTGTGAGAGAA
>NW_015150715.1:415093-419267 GCF_000732505.1 Cyprinodon variegatus | reverse complement strand
CAAACCTTCCGCCACAACAATCCAACACCCTTGATAATCGACCAATCACATTCACTTTATTCACTCGTGTAAAGTCGTGCACCACTCGGCAGAATTTGGAAATGTAACGGTTGGAACAGCCGCTTCCCTACAAATTTACTCTTACACTCTTTAAAATCACAGTTTTTTATTTTTTACTTTTGTTTCTTTTTATAAAGTAAAGATAGTAAAAACATTTTTAAATGATTCCAGTGGATCTCACATTCTGGCATTTTAAGAGGTGTGTGTGGACTCTTTATACCTACTGTCTATGAGTGTGTTCATGAATGTGTCCATTTTTGACAAAATGTGGTTCTCCTCTCCCTTTCCTCGCTGCTCAACTGATGTCAGACTAATTTATAAGGCTGAGGCAGTACATCAAATGAGACGCACCGCTGGTTGGCAAGGCCTCACTCCATCCTCTCAGATGGTGTTGTAAGGATGTGTGTTGCACCCCCTGCTGAGGACAACACTCAATAATGCATAGCTCCAGGACAGAGAGGAGCGGGCCGAGGTCTGCGCCGCTCTGCGGGCACACTCCATTTAGACACAAAAAACAAAAGTGCAAGGCTTGCGTCACACATTTCTTTCCCGTGTACTTCTGAAGACATCTATAATGCAGAGGCACTAATTACAAAGCAGCGTGACATCTATAAAACATGGTCCTTAATTACAAAGAAGAAACAAGTCAGGAAATACGTGGGTCATAAAGAACAGAGGCGCTTGTAAAGCGAAGCACGCAGCATTTTCTGCCCTTTGTCACTAAATGAAATGCTGCTTTGTGGAAATGTAACTTTTTTGGTTTGTGTTTTTAGATCATTAACAAGTTTCTGTTTCATTTTCATTAATGGAGATGATCAACACCCGTTCATTTTAGGGACGATTACATTAAGGTTGAATTAAGAATAAGAAGAAATGAATAAGCTTTAGTTAATTGATTCATAGCCTTCTTTTATTGAGCTAGTGGCAAAAATCGGGTTTGCAATAAATGACCTTTTGTCATAATTTGTTAATCTAAATGTAATGAGCGTATGAGAAAACACATGAACTTTAACGTTATATCAGTGTTTACAGCCTTAGTAAAGTAAAGCTTGCTTTAGCTTTATACAGAATATAGATCAAACATGTTAGCATAGCGTACCATGCTTTCCATCCTGTTAGCTTTGGCTTATGCAACAGTAAAAACATCAAATTATCAAAAATCATTGGAAGACATATTTTCACAGTGTAAGACCTTATACGTCTGCCCATGTCTGTTTTGGAAAGTTTGAGTGTTCTGGCATGCCTTAAGCAAGGGTTTTCCTTTGTATGAGGTCTTTCTTTGAGGTTCCCACTTTCTAAAACAATAAACATTTTTTGCAAATGGTCTATTTTGCAGCAATGTTGTTCTGAAATGTCAACCATCATGGCTTAGCCTTGGTCAGTGTGGAGATGTGGATCTTAGGACTGGGTTTTCCATGATGGCTTCCTCTTCAAATGTGAACCCTCCAGTAGCTTCATGGAAAGTGAAAGGAGATCTGTGTGCTGTGGTATTGTAATCACATTCTGGGGGGTGCAAGGTTGCAGAGCAGAGTTCCAGAACAGCACTGTGAAGCAAGCTGCTTTCTCTGCCCCAGTGAAAATGCATAAGATGAAGATGGGCAAATGCTCCTTAATGTCCAAATTATTATTATTTATGGTTTAATTATTATTATGGTTTATGGCACAATACTACCAAAAGCCAGAGAGGGCCTAGTTGAAGGACAGCACTGACCATGGCAGCACAGGAGCAGGCCTTGAGAACCAGAGCAATAATCCAATAACCCAGATCTACCGTACCAGGCAAGATCCCCGGTTCCGGCTATGCAGAGGACTTAGGAACAATCAACCATCTCACAGCAGAGTGTACAATACTGGCAGGAAAGGAATACAAAGACCGTCACAACCAAGTGACTGTTATAGAGTACGGAAATATCTGTGTAGAATAAAACTGGAGTCCCTCAGGTCAAAATGGGAGCCACCTCCTGAGGTGGCAGAGTATGATATACAGTATAGAAAATTATGTTTTTTTTAAAAAGAATACAAAACTATTTGTAAGCAGACAAAATTAACACTTCTGAGGTGATAAGATGATTATTTCTTTCCTGCTGTGTGTTGATTTAAAAATTTGATCCAACCTGCAACTACACTTGTTCCATCAAAAGCCTGTCATGATAATTATCAGTATGATTAATATCAGATTATGATTGATGAACCAAATAGCAGAGCTGCTGATAAACTATGAAATTGTTTACCTAGACTGACTTTCAGCACAACGGACAGTTCCTGTCTCTTCAGCTAAGCTATGCTATTCAGTCCAGTCTCTTGTGTTGAATCTGGGATTTTACTTTTACATTATTTTAGCTTTTACTTTAGGTTACATCAACATTAATCACCAGTGGGCGTGTACTTGTGAGATGATGTGAACATGCGTGTAGGAAAGAGCATGAAAGTGTTCCCTACAGCTGCTGTTTATTGATCTAATGTATGTTTTGGTGTGAGAATAACCAGAAAGCATGTCAAAAAAGCATGGAATCATGCAGCCATCATAAGCACATAAAACCAGAACCATAAATCCAGAACCATGACCCAGATACTCATCCTGAAACAAGGTGATGGCAGCATCATGTTAAGCTCATTGCAGTTGATGGAAAAGTAGCTCAAGTTAAATTAAGGGCGAAGCTGAGGGAGAATCTGGAAGAGGCTATAAAAGACTTGAGAATAACGAGGAGGTTCACCTCTAAGGATGACAAGATATAGATCCTTATCTAATATAGAATGATTTAGATTAAAGGCTATTTATGTATGGAATGTCAGAAATGTCACTCGTAGACATTAATCACCCAATCTGGCTTAGATTGAGTCTATTTTTAAAGCAAATGGACAAAAATGCTTACAACCTGTGGACATAACTGCAGTTAAAGTACATTTCATTTATTATTTTTTATTTTGTACCATTTTAATGTTTAAGGGGTTAGAACAAGGGGTTAGAATACCTTGAGTTTTATTGATTGAAATTGTTTAATTATTGGTAGGCGGCATTAAGCCTGAAGTTGTCCTTGTCGAGGTTCAGACATTTTAAGGCCTTCCCCCCCTTGAACGGAGTGATGGTGAGAGCTGAGCAGATGCCTTTCATCTAATCTGGCCCTTGACTGACCGGAGTCACAGTGTCAGAATAACATTACACCTCGACCCCCCCACCCCCCGTGCCCTTCCCAAACACCTCCTTCAGGGCCATGAAACTGTAAACAGTCTGAGCTTCTGCTCCATGAGCGTAATGTTAGTGCAACATGCTAAATGTTTTACTGCATCTTCTTGTTGAAAGTAGATCAGAGGAACTTTTCAGTTGCACACTAGCAACAACCTCCTGGAAATACAGTTAATTTAACATATAAAGCAAAGTAAATATACTTATGTTGAGGTACATTTTTCTTTTTAATATTAAATGTATTATTAACAATTTAATAGGACATTTTATTATAAAATTTTATATTAAATACATTTACGTCTCGACCCCCACATAGAGAACCCCTGCTCAGGGACATCACTTAAGCAATCTCTTGTACACAGAATGAATTATAAACTAATGCTGGTCTCCATCTGTCTAAAATGACATCAGAATTCAGGGCCTCCCTTTCTGGATGCTTTTCATTTAGTCAATGTGAAATGGAAAAACAAAAACAATCAAATCCTTTCCTTCTCTTCCAGCTCTGTTATTTTTCTTTTGATATATTTTTTTTCTTTTTCCTTGCCCACATCTGTGTGATAAGAAATGTTCCCTGATGGCTGCAGACGCATGTGCTTAAATAATTGATCTGAAACTCAAAGTGTAACGCAGGAAACAGTTGTGTGGAGCCATCGTCAGACAAGGAGAGTTTTAGCAGCTGGGTTCAAAGGCTAAACGTCTTCCAGTTCTGAAAATAGGTAAAAGCTGACCAGAGGAGGCACGCTCCCCCGCTGGTGGGAAGCAGCATGAAGAACGGAATAAAAAGCATTGGTAGGCACCGTCTGTTTTCTGACCTATAATCCCTGCTTTACTCATCTGTATTCTGCTGCTGTCGGATTCTCCTCCACAGGCCTCTCTAGTCAGACTGGTATTAATATCTGAACAAAAGGGAATAAAATATAGTGAGGTGAG
>NW_015150715.1:398153-413887 GCF_000732505.1 Cyprinodon variegatus | reverse complement strand
AAAAAACATGATGACCAGAAAATGAGTCAGGGGTAGATCAGAAAACTACCTATCCTTCTTAGAACAAGTGAGCTCTGATTAACCAATCCTCTGGTATAAAATAAAAAAGTTATGGCCCAATCACAAATCTAATAAGATACTATAGCCCAAAAGCTGAGCAAGGTGAGAAGCTCCTCAAGAGGGGCAGGAAAGGTCCACAGCTCGGGTGGGAAATATCCTGGAAAGACAACTTTTCATACTGCCATTAAAAAGAATCTTATCTTTTGAAAGAGTTGCAAAAAGAAAATGTTGGTTTAAAGAAAGTCAGTAGACTGTCTGGGCGGCTGGAGAAAGCATTGCTTTCAGAGTGCAGTTTCATCATTGTGTCTAGTTTTCTGAGCTGCATAAGTGAAGGACGCTCAGGAGAAGATGGAATGAAAGTAAAATAAAATGATTAATTGAACAATGCAATAGTTTGATGAAGATTGAGCTCTATAAGGACTGACAGCATGAGGAGGATGAATAAAGTGGTCCTACAGTAGGTGGGGGATCAGACCGTCATGGAGAGGTGAGTGGATCCGGTATGATGGTTGTTTTGCTGAGACAGAGAATCCAGGAGGAGGTTCTGGTAGATGGACTTGGATCGGTTCGGTTGGTAACAGGCCGGCAGGATTAGTATAATCATGGATTTTTTTTTTTCACCTTCTAACCGAATCCAAGACACTTCTTCCATATACTGGCAGCAAAAACTCTTTAATTGACCTGTCAGTATAAACCTAAAGATACTTCACTCTCAGATCCTTTCCAAGTGTCTATCAATTAGTTTGCTTTGGGGGGGGTTCTGTTTAGATGGAGGGATGATCCGACCAGCTGAAATGTTGTTCGCTATCACTTCTGAATGTTTTATAAGTGAGGTTATTGATTTGCTGTGAGCGTTATTTCAGACCGCCACAGTTTATCACAACCATGTAACACATGTTGAAGATAACATTTCTGAATGTTCCTAACTTGTTTGGAGGTTAGTTTTATGTTTTTACTCTCCTAAATTAAAGATGAAGTGCAGAGTGGTAATTGTAATCATCGCCATTGTCCTAGTTATTAGCCATTAAGAGAAGGCTACTTTACAACCTGCCATTTTACATAATTACTGCAAAGATAAGAGTGTTGCCAGCAGCGACAGCGGTACGAGACAGAGGAAGGAACTAATTATGCTGGCTGTTATGCTTCTGTCAGGAAATTTGTTCTTCAAAGTGTTTTCATAAGTGAATATCTAGGTGCACAAAAACCCTGAAATGCATATAAGTATGATATATATTTGAAATGAATAAATCATTGATTTCAGTTAAGTACTGTATATATATGAGCCTATTTATTTATTTAAATGATTAAAAGAAATGCGTAACTTTTTGAGAAATTTCATAGATATTTATAGTATTAAAAATGGAGTATGATATATAAACCATTTGTAATCAAATTGAAAACATGAAGGAAAGCTGATAGGCAGGCGTTTACGCTTCCACCTACAGCTTTAATTTTGATTTATATTGTTTAAATGTTATACTGTTAATAACCTTAAAATGTTTAAAGAAGAATTACAAAGCCGTCTTTCATTTCTACCAAAGGGATTCATTTTTATTAAGCTGAAAAACAAATAAAATGTTGCTGTTTATTTTTGGAATAAGATGAAAAGGCGAAATTGAAATACTAAGGATATTTCTTTCTCGTTGTTCCTCCGTTTCTATCTATTCAGTTAGGATACAAATGTTCCCTTGTATTTTTGAATATTTTAGCATTTTAGTTTACTTATCCTTTAATTACTCTTGGATTTTTATTGCATTATAAGAACGTTTTAAAGGTTATTGTACGACTATGTCCGTATGAGGTGTTCAAAAAAAAAACTATCTGATAATATTTTCAGCAGTTCTACAGTATAGGTGTTGATTCAATAAGTTTGATTACCATATTGTCAATAACGGCTTCTATCTGCTAAAGGTTTCAAATAACGGGTGAAAGAGGATTCATCATTACGTATGTTAAAAATGGGCTGAAAAATTAGCAAATCTTAAAAAATGATTCTGAAGCTAAAGAATTTCTGTGGATTTTATTTTTAATTAATCATCACATATGTCAGTCATTATTCATTTTAATATTTACTGTTTTCCTGGATTAACTGAAAGAGCAGAACATGTTTTATAAAAGCAATATTTGATTTTTGCTAATGCAAATCCAAATTAGTAAAGAAATAGGAGTAACTGTGATCTAGGTTGTGTACTGACCAATTTCAAGTGGTTTTCCATTTCAAGGCACCATTTAGTGGAGAAAATCTGGAGAAAAGATGCATCATATTCTTAAGGGATGAAAGATTTTTACGGATAATGTAGATAAATATCATATGGTGTTCATATATATATATATATATATATATATATATATATATATATATATATATATATATATATATGCCTCAGAATACTATCTGATTAATTTGTAATCATTATTAACTTAGGAAGTGTTGGCCTAGTGGTTAGAGCAGTGTGCTTGTGCTCTGAGAAGGTTGGTTCGATCCCTCTCTGTGTAAGACCCTTAATCCCCCACTGCTCCATGGGCGCTGCACAATGGCAGCCCTCTGCTCCCCAAGGTGATGGGATAAATGCAGAGAGGGAATTTCTCTATTGTGAGATCAATAAAGTTCAATTTGTTAAACTGCTAAAAAAAGCAGCACTGTTATATTACCGGTATGTATTTCTACGTGGGTAATGGTTTTGTTTTAATTCATTTGCATTGAATTTAAGATTTTTGAAATAACTGCATTTCACTTTTTTTCCTTTTTAAGAAGAAATATTGTCAGTTACATGGGAAAATATTTAAAAAGGAAAAACATTAACCAATTTTCAGCAAAAGGAAAATATTCCCTGACATTCAGTGCGTCGATTTTAGCAAGGAGTTGCTTGTATATTGATGCATGCATGAAACTTAAAATATAAAAGCCAGAAAAGCAGTCTAGGGTGAAAAGTTATCGTCCAAGAATTTTATACAGTAAACCTAATGTCAGCGCTTTTAAAACATAAAAGCCTCTTTATAAAATGTATTTTGATGACAGTCAAAGAAAAGTGTTCAAAAGGAATTTGATTTAAAGCTCTTCCATCTGAAAGTCAGCGTTAATGTGGAAAAAACAAACAAAACAACATTTTGAACAAATAATTCCAGCCTGACAGCCTTCATGTGTGAGAGAGCAGCAGCAGCAGCGGGGAAAGTGTTTCAGTTCACTCAGAGACACGGACACATATGCAACGAAGGCAATTCACAAATCCATTTATCTAGCCATCCATCCAGCCAGCGCCAGAGAAAAAGAAATTCTTCTCACCTCCGATGGATGTGGTACGGCAACAGAAAGAGGCCTCAGTCGGACTAAAACCACCTGCATGACGAGATACAGCTGGTACTGAAAGAAGTTTTTGCTTTTTGTTATGTGGAACTCTACTATAAGCATGAGTAGGCAGGGGTAACTGCCATCTTTAAAAGGCATAGACATCAAGCATGCTTACCCTCCAGTAAATACTCTTCTTACAAGATGAAGAAAGTAAACTTAACAAAATAGATCTGAATGTGTAAGCAAAGTGTGAATACAGCACAGCATCAGGTTTTTACTAAACAATGCAAAAACTTATCTATAAATAAAGATTTCTTATATGTGGAGCAGGAAAAAGGATGAGCTGCCAATGGAAGGAGTCTTTCTGCCATTGAAATAACACAATAGAAGGTTTTTTTAAATATTATAAACATAATCAAATTGTCTTCTCAGATCGAAGAAAAACTATGCTTCTGATAAGAAAAAAATACTCTCGGATTTTAATGGATGTAATGTATAGATTCCCGTTCACTGTGGCTAGCTAAATAGAGTCAGCTGAATTTGAATTAGACAACAACAAAAAGATAATTACCACAAGCTTCTATATATAGACCAGTCTATAGACTACCTTCCTGGCTACTTTCTGTTCATGTGCTGTAAAATGGACCGATTTAATATATAGGAGACTGAAAGGGGGGAGGTTACGGCCCGGGACACGTATAATATACTGTAACAAGCATTCTGAACGGCATTTTAAAATAAAGGAGTTTAATCAAAAGCATAACTTTAGCTTGATCTTTAAGATATGTTCAAAGCTTATTTCACAGTCTAGCTGTATAAATAATTTCTAAACAAAAGCTTTAAGGTTAATTATAGACAAAAAAACAACAACAGAATTTTGAGACCCTGGATTATGTCCCAGGGTAACTAATATCTTGGATCCAATCACAGACACTAAACACAATGTTTTTTCAAACATGGAAAAAACTAAACTTTTCCTACCTTAATCCAGAATGAATCCTTAATTCCTGTTCAAAAGCAGAGATGTATAGGAAGGAATCATAGAGAAAATAAAAAGATTCTAAGACTTAATGCAGACGTATATTATAACACAGAGCTGACGACTAAATCATGTGAAAGTGACCTTACTAATACAGTAGGAGCCTTTCAAAATTTCCCCACTTTCCTTGGTGTCATGGTCCTGGTCTGATTGTTCCTGTTTTCCTTAGTTATCCATTTGTTTTCCTCTGCTGCCCTCTTGTGTCCTCCCTTCCTCTGTTTCTCTGTCCTGCCAAGCACCTGTTGCCAATTTCCTTGTCAGCTCTCTCTCTGTCTCTGTCCCCTTTAAAAGCCCTCCCTGATCAGTTCCTGTTTGCTGGATCCTCGTCAAACATCCCGTCTTGCTTCCTGTCTGTTACCTGCCTGCCCTGTCTCGTCTCTCCCTGGCTTCTAGTTTTGATTTACCCCTGATGTCTCCTTGGTTCAGGTTCGTTTGCTCTTTTTCTGTTGGACTCTGATTCCTGCCGCTGGTTCTGTGAACCAGAATAAACAGGCTTTATTCACCTCTGCCTACTGGTCTCTGCGTTTGGGTCCTCCACACAAACAGTGATTCATGACACTTGGTTGCCTACAATTCCTTTTAAACATCAATATTTGTACTAAAATATTCTTTCTGTCATGATTTGTGGACATTAAGATCTAAAGAGAAGCGTCATTTAAACAGACCCTGTAATTCAGTGAAAGGGTGGAGTCAGAGTAAAACAATATGCAGGAGAGGGTCACTCGAGTGGCTGGAAGCTGGAGGGATTTTGCTGGGAGTTGGAGGGAAGTGGGCTGCCATTTTGACTGGGAAGGGCCATTTTCAATGGCTGCTTCTGTAAATAATCACCCCCACCTGCTATAAGCTTGTAAAATGAAGCTCACCATATGGTTCACTAGTAATAGTTTGATCTTTTATTCCTTTGTCCTAATCCCTCAGATTGGTGGTAAGGCTTAATTGTACTTTTACAGGAGCATCCCAATAATCTACAGAACCTTTAACTTCTTGAATGCCAAGGGGCAGGTGTGTGGACCTCACAAGGAAATGATATTCAGCCTAAAGTCACAGCTCAGTTATGGAGGTGTTTGTGTTGAGAATTACAGAAAAATAGCTTCACCTCTACTAGATTTCTTGATAATCTTTGTGGATGAAAATGAAAATAATACATAACCACTGCTTAGGTTTTTGGTATTTATAACCAAAAAGGACTCTAACTTGACTGCTTGCTTGTTGACAGCTAATGTGCTCTTGTCGGGTTGTCAGTCCATCACCTGGTTCACACAGCACCATACAACCCCGTCCAAATACACTCACTCCAAAGGTCAAGTTTGAATCTCAATCTTTACGTACGTTACATGCTTTCAATACTCTGGAGAGAACCCCGACAGCCCAGGAGTCCCATGTGTGAAGGAATCCATTTAAGGAATGATTAAAGCTTTCTTCCAGAGGCAGTGCAAATTTAGAAAGAGCCACAAATCAATCAAACCTTTGATGATTAAAAGGCATTAAATCTCAAACTTCATTTACTAACTTCCCACACAGCTTGTTTGCTGTAATTACAACAAGCTCTATATAAACAAGGAGCTAATAACCCAGTGAAGCATTCTGAAAGTCTGCCTTTGATTAGACCTAATGCGGTTCCCTGCTGAGTAGGTCCAAACATTGAAACAGTGGAGCATAACTAAGAAAACTAGGTTAGAAAATTATGAAATACACCTACAGGCATTCAGCTGCCATTAGACTTAAAGCATGGAGGTAGATATAATTTCATCATTTTATTTACTTGTGCAATAAATTAATATTTTCATAAAATGCAAAGGAGAACCTCAGGATGATGCTGCCATATTTAACAATTGCAAGGCCTCCATGTGACGTATTTAAATATGATATGTATGTTTTATAATGGAGGTCATCAACAGTGGGTCTGCGACCCCTAGGGGGTTAACAGAGGTACTGCATGGGGTTTTCTAAAGTTTTGGTTGATTAGGCTTTTTTTTATATTCCCTCCTGCAGTTTTTTCCACTAATTGAAATGTCTTTAAATCCACATTAACATGAATTCAACAGACTGTAGTAACCAGATAAATGGAGGCAGAAGATGTCTTTCAGTCATCAATGCACACATTCAGCGACACACAGGAGCTCTTTCAAGCTGGACACCGTTTTATTCACAACACCTGTCCCATCAACCAGGAATCAGAAATACTTTAATAATCCCAGGGAGGGATTACTTTAGTTACATTACTCCATCTGTAATAGAGTGACTATAGGACCAGTTTGATAGAACACTATTTCATACAATATATATGTATGTAACTGGGGGGTCCCTGCTCCATTTCGCCACCTGGAAAACATTGAAACCTCTTATGATATTACAAAAAAAAATCCAAACATACTTATACATTAGTTACACAGAATATTTGCTGCCCCGTGCAGATAGGCTACTAAAAGAACCATTTTGTCTCACCTTTGCACCAAAATTATCGCACTCTGTCTTTACACCTCACTGATCAGAGAAATGGGTGTTTGATAACGGTGCAGGCACAGTTCAGTTAAGGTAGCTAGATATTGCAAGAAAAAAGTCTAAAAGCGTCTTTATGTTTATATACTACCACATTTAAGCCAGTCATCTTTGGTTTGATGTTTATATTTTATTGTACCTTTGTAGTATTTTGTGTGTAATCGAAACAACACAATTAAAATATAGAAAAAAAACTGCAATCATATTTGGCTGGCTGAACATGTCTGGTGAGGTCAGAAAAGCAATGTACTGTTAGAAACACTTTTATTCTATCAGCAAAAGTGTCATTATTATTTTATATGTTGCATTGTATTATGATTTTATGATTGAAGATATAAATACATACTTTTAATACCATAAATGAATAATTTATTGGTGACCTGGAGGAATTTCTAGTTGCACATGTGCAGAAGAGCTGATGGTACAGGTTGTTCTTCTGGTCTTCACTTCTGGAGTAAAACATCAACGGTGGGTTAGAGCAGAGAAAATTTTAAATCAAACTACAATTACAGTTTAGATTGAGAAAAAAATAGATTTAGTTAAAAAAAAAATTAACTGGCTCTTGTATATACATATTTTTTTTCTGGTAATTTCATCACCATTGCTACTTGGCAATAGAACTTGAATGACTGCACACAGACTGGAAGCATTTTAAGGTGGTCTTTCTACATTTCTCTGAAAGGTGTTAGATACTTTAGGTTTGATTTTGAATAATGTTTTTTTTTTCTAAGTCATAACTATAACTAAACAGTTTGAACAGATGGGATCAGTGTCACTTTAACAAGACAGGTTGTGTCTTTTCCATGCCTTTTCAATATTTGAAGCAATCATTAATATTAACGTGCTTTCTTTATTTCTATTAAACCACAGTTTGGGGAAGTTTCAGAATAAGAGCATGGGAAGCAACCAGAAAAGCCAACCACTGAAACCTTGGCAGGATTGTGTAAATAAACAGAAACCTCAACATGCTTTGTGGCTTACCACTCTGATGTGAGAGAACAGTTCGCATGAATCATTTATATATTCCTTGGTATATCCTGGTTTTCTGAGGTTTAAAGATCTTTTTTTATCAGTAAACTGAGGTGGCTGTGGACGCCTAAAGCCTCAGCTGTTTGATTTTTACCAGTCTATTGTTTGCTGCATGTGGTCAGACCCTATTCCCAGATATACTTATTCATTTTCATCTGCAGCAGAGTGAAGATAAATGCTGCTTGTNACTTATATTTATCTTACCACTCTTACCTGTCATGTCCCGCACTTTATGTCAGTTTTTAAATGTTAGTCTTGTATATTTCTTGTATATTTGTATATTGCAGAGAGTAAACGTAATTTCATTTCCCTTGTATGTCTTGTACATATGTAGAAAATGACAATAAAAGCTGACTTGACTTGACTTGACTTATATGATATTGTAAAAAAAAAAAATCCAAACATACTTAGACATTAGCTACACAGAATATTTGCTGCCTCGTGCAGATAGGCTACTAAAAGAACCATTTTGTCTCACCTTTGCACCAAAATTATCGCACCCTGTCTTTACACCTCACTGATCAGTGAAATGGGTGTTTGATAACGGTGCAGGCACAGTTCAGTTAAGGTAGCTAGATATTGCAAGAAAAAAGTCTAAAAGCGTCTTTATGTTTATATACTACCACATTTAAGCCAGTCATCTTTGGTTTGATGTTTATATTTTATTGTACCTTTGTAGTATTTTGTGTGTAATCGAAACAACACAATTAAAATATAGAAAAAAAACTGCAATCATATTTGGCTGGCTGAACATGTCTGGTGAGGTCAGAAAAGCAATGTACTGTTAGAAACATTTTCATTCTATCAGCAAAATTGTCATTATTATTTTATATGTTGCATTGTATTATGATTTTATGATTGAAGATATAAATACATACTTTTAATACCATAAATGAATAATTTATTGGTGACCTGGAGGAATTTCTAGTTGCACATGTGCAGAAGAGCTGATGGTACAGGTTGTTCTTCTGGTCTTCACTTCTGGAGTAAAACATCAACGGTGGGTTAGAGCAGAGAAAATTTTAAATCAAACTACAATTACAGTTTAGATTGAGAAAAAAATAGATTTAGTTAAAAAAAAAATTAACTGGCTCTTGTATATACATATTTTTTTTCTGGTAATTTCATCACCATTGCTACTTGGCAATAGAACTTGAATGACTGCACACAGACTGGAAGCATTTTAAGGTGGTCTTTCTACATTTCTCTGAAAGGTGTTAGATACTTTAGGTTTGATTTTGAATAATGTTTTTTTTTTCTAAGTCATAACTATAACTAAACAGTTTGAACAGATGGGATCAGTGTCACTTTAACAAGACAGGTTGTGTCTTTTCCATGCCTTTTCAATATTTGAAGCAATCATTAATATTAACGTGCTTTCTTTATTTCTATTAAACCACAGTTTGGGGAAGTTTCAGAATAAGAGCATGGGAAGCAACCAGAAAAGCCAACCACTGAAACCTTGGCAGGATTGTGTAAATAAACAGAAACCTCAACATGCTTTGTGGCTTACCACTCTGATGTGAGAGAACAGTTCGCATGAATCATTTATATATTCCTTGGTATATCCTGGTTTTCTGAGGTTTAAAGATCTTTTTTTATCAGTAAACTGAGGTGGCTGTGGACGCCTAAAGCCTCAGCTGTTTGATTTTTACCAGTCTATTGTTTGCTGCATGTGGTCAGACCCTATTCCCAGATATACTTATTCATTTTCATCTGCAGCAGAGTGAAGATAAATGCTGCTTGTTGTTCACATACCAATATTTAGGCCCGAGCAGCAAAGCGCTGCGAAGGCCTTTTGTAATTCGAATGTTTCATATTCTTATTTTTCTCCCTAATGAATCGCTTATTTGGAGGCTTTATCATATTGGAAAACTCACCAAACTTCACGGAAAATCGTCCCCCGCGTGAAATTTACGTATTTTAATGGAATCAGAAATGGGCGCCCCCAAACGCCTCAAGAGCGCCCCCTAGAATGAGATAGAGAATACCGCAAGTCACAGAGATTTGAAATTTGGTACATAGGTATATCTCATAAAATCATGGAAAAAAAGTATTTTGGAGGCATGCCCTAAAACCCACAGGAAGTCGGCCATTTTGGGTCAAAGGTCAATTTTTGGCCATTTTTAATTTACTTTTAAATTACTTTCAAAGCACATGGCAGGTTTGGACTCTCACAACGTATTGTTAATAACTTTTTTCCCTCAAATAAATAAAAATGAGATAAACTGTACGATTGCATATTGTCACGGTTTTAGTTCTAAGTTTTCTCTTTCCATTTTCATAAGTGTTTTTTTCCATTTTGTGTTATTCTCCATTGTATTTGAGTTTTAAGGTATTTCTTGTTTGCCCTCAGTTGCCCTCTTGTGTCAGTCAGTCTCCTTTCCCCCAGCTCCCTTCTAGATTCCTCCCTCCACACCTGCTCCCAATCTGCTGATTAGCCTGGTCTTTGGGTCTGTCTCCCATATATACACCTCCTTGTTCAGTCACTGTTTTCTTGTTTCTCGTTGTCATTTCTTTGTCATCATGTGAGTTTTCCCTGGCCTTTTCTGGTATTCTGGTATTTTTCGATTTAGCTTCAGTTACCAACTTTTTTAATCAAATCTGCAAGAAACCACTTCAGCCTCAGTCTCTGCTTTTGGTTCCTCTTCAAACCTCCACTAGACCTGACATATATTATGGTGAATATAAAGAGAATTTTAAGTTAAAAAAGGACCTTTAAAGGGCCTCCTGGTAGCACCTCCAGCCTCTGGACACTACGCTGACAGACACAGCCAATCTTCTTGCCACAGCTCACATCGATGTGCCATCCTGGATGAGTTGGACTACCTGAGCCACTTGTGGGGGTTGTAGAGTCCGTCCCAGGCTACCATGAGTGTGAAAGAACCACCATCATTCAAAAGTGACCAAAACAACAGCCAGAAAGCAAATGTATTGAGAAGTGGTCTGTGGTCCCAACCTGCAGAACCCCTCCTTTATTGAGTGTGTCTTGGTATTTGCCAATAATTTCCACCTTTTGTCTATTCCATTTACACAACAGCCTGTGAAGTTGATCGTCAATCAGGGATTATTCCTAAGTGGACATAGTGACTTGATTTAATTGAAGTTATAATGTGTTGTTTAACTGTTACACTGTTTTTAAACAGTGTATATATATATATATATATATATATATATTATCCCTTTATGGCTGTCGCTACCGGACAGTGGGGACAAATAATAAAGATGCCCCAGCCTCAGTTTGAAAACATCAGTACCAAATATAGTGTAAATCTGAATGATATATATCTATATTTTTATATATGTTTCTGTGTTTCTTGAAAAAAAAATAGTATTGAGTAATTTCTTTTTGGAACTTGTGGAGGAAATGTAAGAACCTGCAATGGTTAAATAACCTCCAGAAAGAATAACAGGACTTTCCAATAAATGTTTCATTTCCTGTTCATATCCAGTTGGTCGGGTTATGTTTGTCTTCCTCTCATCAAAACCAATAGAAAGCTATTTGCCTTCTGCCACTTGAAAGAAAGGAACGCTGTTATCTGCTGAGACGGAAATCAGAGTGGACTCTTGCAAGTTAAAAATCCTGCCTCTCTCAACTCTCTTTGATTCATGGTGCTTCTCCTTAATAAACATCCTCCTCCTGCACCAATTATTACCAAAAGTGTGATACATGAATCAGCCCTCTCTTTATTAGAGCTCCTATGTGAAATTGAGTTTCAGTGACTGACAGACTTACCCAGACGGCTGCCTGGAAAAGTGAACAGCAGCATAGAGCAACATTGTTCAGGGTCCTGATCATTGATTGAGATAAGTAACACCCTTGCACGCACAGCCTTCTGGAGTCACACCAGATATTTGGCAAACCTTCAGACAGACAATTAATTTCAGATCAATTTCCTCATGCTGCCTGTGACCATTGACTTCTTATTCCTGCCTGCCCAGAGGCCTTTGACTTCTGAGAAAAGCACAACAAGATTCAATCCCATACCTCATTTTTTCCCCCCTTTCTCTTTCTTTTCTTCCACACGCCTGCACATGTCATTATCAGAGCCATACCAAGCTGTCGAGGTGTGTCACGCGACCCTTCTCTCCCTTCATGTTTTGACCATGCATCATGACTTCCTCTTAGTCTTTATGCTACATTTTGTTGCAGTCTGCATTGCTGGCACACATTCTCTTCTTTTTCTTTTTTCTTTTGGAGGCAAATTAATTTCTGTCACAGAAAGAACAGAATTGAGAGGGGAAATCAATCACAGTGTTTTTGGAAAAAAACACTGCTCTGTTCTCTGCTTAGCTGGCTGGTAATCTTTAATTTTGATAAATAGAACTGGAGAAAACATAACAACAAATGAGCTGTTAAACTAATTACAGCGCAGGCATTCATCTGAATGTTGCAACCTTTTAAACAGTTTTTAAAATAAAGATTAGAATGAACGATGAGTGTTTTTTTGTGTGTCAAACTGTTTTAAAGTTATTTACATATTGGGTAAGCAGCCTTCAAATGAGGAAGCCCTGCATGCACGCTGGTTTAATTGGGAAATCAATGACATCGTATAGGACTGTATGCTTTAAACAGTCCTGTCAGTTTATCAAGGTGTTTCTTAAACAATTCCTCTTAAATAACAAAAAAAACATATTTACATTGCTTTATCAATACCAGCGTTACACAGGCTTAAGGTAAAATAAATAGTCTATCAAATTTATGATATATCTACAGTACATGATATGACTTTTTTCTAAAATGTTTAAAATAAAATAGTGAATGTGATTGCCATACATTAAAATACTTTAAGTAGAGGGAATAGTTAACCTTCAATCTGATAACCTCTTATTGAAGCTCTGTCAGTTGTGTTATGTAATATGATTGACCAATGCTGGAATCATGTATGGCCACAGCATGTGAGCATTAGCATTATTACCTCAGTGAATGAGAAAGGTTCATATCATGTGTGGTAATTTTGCAACAATAGAGTGCCAACCACAGAGCAACTGCCCCCATGCAGTGGCTGAAGATCATTCATGTTCCCCACTTTAGTGAAACATGCATACACACTGATCAGATTAATAGTGATTAAATGATTATTGAAATAATCATTAACTAATTTAGTAATTGATTAATCGATTCATTAACTGGAGTGTAGAGACTCTAAATTGTGCCTTCAGCCAACAGAGAAACCAACTAATTATGCGAAAATTGTAAAAATATACTGTATATTAGCATTTTGCATTTAAACAAAACTTGTTTGCCTGTCAATATGCTCTATTCAGCCTCCTCGAGGGGAAAAGTTTTAGTCTCAACTGGTTTAATTTTATGAAAAGACTTATTTCACAAACTTTTGGCTACACAGATAATCAAAATAATTGATTATTAAAAAAGAAAATTGACAGATTGATGGATTTTCAAGATAATCATTTGTTGCAGCCCTAATATATATAAATAAGTAAATATTAAAATTAATTTGTAACATATGGTGGGAAATCGACAACAAAGAAGCCAGATTTCTAGCTCTCACAGACCTTTATCTTTTCATTCTAGAAGCTCTCCTTTCCTCCACTTGTTACCTGGATTAAAGCTCCCTATTTGAACTGGTTACCTATATAAAGACACCGGTCCATAGCCTCAAACAGTCAGACTCTAAACCAACGACCAAAGAAGCGCGGACTGAAAGGTTAAAAGGTCAGTTGGATTGATTGGAACTCAACTATTACAGTAGACGGTACAAAAGAGTAGTTCTTTAAAAAAAGGACAGCAAAAAGATAAGCATGCAGGATTTATTAACTACTGTAAAAAGACCTGTAAGCAATTAACTTAGAAAAACAAATTAGTTTTTATTCTGGAATGCTAATAATTCTAGCTAGAGGGCTAACACTGCAGGGATTTTTGGTATCATATCTTTTTACAATGATTTTTGGATTTGGGATAGAAGAACGACCTCTTTCTCTCTTTAATCCTAAATAATATCCCATGTAAAATAATCCATCCGTACTGATCCATCCATTCTGGGTCAGATCTGATGATTTTCACATTGCCTCAGTAGCTTATTTGTTTGGAATGATGGCAGATGATGCAGGGAGGCATAAATAAAGGTAGGGAACATGTAATTGCTTGATTTGAAGTTATAGGATGTGAAATATATTAGGCATTCAGAGATGCTACGAAGCATTAAAACCTTCATTTCCCCTCAGTCTGAATGACATATAAAAGCAGCCTCGACGGAAAGGCAATGAACTGATGTCTTCATGTTTGTTTTGCTTGCCTTACAGGATTTTTGAACAGTGATTTTCCACCCCAACAAATAGTGGCCTTAAGAAATGAGCCTCTGCTTGCTGTCAGCAAATACATAATATTCAAATTACTGATCCGCTTTGGCGATGTTCAGATTAGCATCTGCTGAGTGGATTTCTTTGTGGATGACTCCACAAAGGTATGCAGTCTTATCTTAAACCATACATAACAATATTTGAAATGTCTGTATTTTTTACATCAGGAAATATGTTATTCATCATTCATTGGCAACATACTGTAAAAAAAAAAATAAATAAACAGGCAATGAGGGGAAAAAAACAATAAAAAAACTACCATGCTAGAGTTTGTACACCAATAAATTCAATTCATTTCAGTTTATTTCTATAGCGCCAATTCACAACACATGTCATTTCAATGCACTTTACAGTTCAACCAGATCATACATTCAAAGTAATAAACTATTAGTAAAAAATATTTCACACAATTTCAAGCATTCATTCTTCACTTAACTCTATGTGACTTAGACAAACCTCATTGTCATTTTGTATACACAGAGTATACACAAAACTAAATTTCATTCATATAGCTGTCTGACAGTCAATGAGCAGCAGCTTAGCAGTTCCATTCATAAAGTGCAGCAGTGATTAAATGTTGGGGAGACATGGTGCAAAAATGCATTCATGGGAAAAGTCCAGAGCAGTGCAAAAATAAATAAATATATATGGTAAAAAAAATACAGTAGAAGACATTTGAGTTGAGATCAATTAGGTATGATCTCATCAGTGTGATGTAGAGTCTCGATTTGTGACTTTATTTAGAGTTTTTTCAACAGTACAACAGTCTGATGGCATTGGGGAAATTGAACGCTGCGAAGCCTCTTCCCAGACGGCAGCAGGGAGAACAGTCCATGGTGGGGATTTGAGGGATCATTTATGATGTTACGGGCTCGGGACACGCAGCGCTGGGATGAAATGTCTTTAATGGAGGGAAGAGGAGCCCCCAAGATCCTCTCTGTTGTTCTCACCACTCTTCTCACCTTCTTCCAGTCTGAGGCGCTGCAGCCTCCACACCACACAGTGAGACAGCTGGTCAGAACGCTCTCTATGGTGCTTCTGTAGAAGGTGGTGGTGATGGGTGGGGGCAGGTGGGCTCTCCTCATCCTCCTCAGGCAGTACATGTGCTTCTGGGCCCTTTTGATCAGTGAGGTGGTGTTTACATTCCAGGTGAGGGTGTCTGTGATGAATTTGGTGCTGTTGACCACCTTTACAGCTGAGCTGTTGATGAGCAGTGGAGCGTGGTTAGGACGGTTCTTCCTGAAGTCCACCATGATCTCCTTCATCTTCTCCACCTTCAGGATCAGGCTGTTTTCTCTGCTCCACCAGCTGCTCCACCTCCTCTCTGTAGTTCTGATCGTTGTCGTCTCTGATGAGGCCCACCACCGTGGTGTAGTCTGCAAACTTCACCATGTGATTGGTGGTGAACCTGGGGACGCAGTCATGTGTCATTAGAGTGAACAGTAGGGGGCTCAGGACGCAGCCCAGGGGAGCCTGTGCTTAGACTGATGACATCAG
>NW_015150715.1:395056-398016 GCF_000732505.1 Cyprinodon variegatus | reverse complement strand
GCGGTTCCGTCAGTAGGCGAACTTGAGTGGGTCGAATGTTGGGGGGAGACTGGAAACGATGTGATCTTTAATTAGCCTTTCCAAGCACTTCATCATGATGGAAGTCAGTGAATGAGGTGACCAGAGGCTTCTTTAGGACTGGAATAATGGTGGCAGGCTTGAAGCATGCTGGTACAATGGATTGATCCAGTGAGGTGTTGAAACTTTCTTTGAGGACACCAGCCAGCTGATCTGCACTCTCCTTGTACTCCTTGTTTCTTGGGTTTACTCTCTTCACACTCCTCCACATGTCAGCTTTAATAAAAGCTGATGCATGTATTTAACTTACAATGTTATTATTAGCTTACATTGTTGCTATTTCTCAAGTTGTATATGTTTTTCAACTCATGTTCTCCATCTACTTTGATCGAGGAGTAGGCCTGTGAAAGTAAGCCTTTTCTAACAATCCCAAAACCTGTGAAGATTAACTGTGGTGACGTTATGTTGGCATTAATAGCATTAATAGCCAACCATAAAACCAAACCAATAACTTCACCAGAAAAAAAATCAAAGATTTGGAATGAACCAGGCCGGCGGTTAATCTGGACAATTTAGCATTTGTGTTTAAAGCTGACCGCAGGGGACTTTTTATGTTTTAAAAGCTTTACATCTACATTCATAATATCAGAGAAAGAAGTTGTAATATAATATTTGAAAGAAGCGACCAGTAATTACAAGTATTTACAGAACATAAAAATAGGAGGGGCAGCTGAAAGGGTAAGGATTTCCAGCAGGGGGATAGGTAACCCCCACAAAAAAATCCAGACTTGCCACGTTTCTTATTTGGAACTCTTTAGTGACATCTAGAGATATGAAATTAACATACTGTAGCTGAAAAATAAATGCACAATACCTGCATTTAGATCGAAGTTATACATTTTTTTTCAAACAAAGACTCTGAAAACAGTTGCTTAAGTTGCTGCACTCTTGCAGATCCAGGTTGTTGCAGCTTTTTCGGATTTCCCTGTTAAACCTTTATTAGTTTAAACAGTTTTGGTTTTTTATTTTTATTTTGTGAACCTCTCATTTTCTTCTGGTTTCAGACTTTTGAAACCATCTACTTTGAAATCTCTTGTATCTTTTATCCTGGAAATACAGCCCTGTGCTTTAAACCAACACATTTTTAAAAAAATATCTCATTTATTGGTTTATTGATTTTCTTCTCCCCTTTTTTAATGTCAAGCTTATGCTCTCCTTCACCTTTTGGACTCTCACTATGCAGAAAAGATCATTTCATCTCATTGTCAAGAAGCTTTCATAATTTTAATTGTGGGCCTTTTAGTCTTTATATGAGGATGGGAGAATGACTGATGCTGCATCAGTCACCTTAGCTGACGACACAGATTGCCCTGAGGCCCAGTGGAGAGCCTGAAACGTTCCATGGCTAAAACTAATGTGGCATGAATCTAATCCATCGTCCCGAACAGATATCCCTCACGCCACCGGTGGGAATGACAAATCTTTCGGACATCCTTCGCCTTGGGTCAGGAGGAGGAAGGTCTCTGCGTTTGAACTGTGCTCATGTGCTTTAGGTCTCTGAGCATGCATGTAAAATTGTCTTATTAACCTTTTCAGAGCCGGGGGCAGGTGAATTATTTACAGGTAATCTCATTTTCAAAAATCTAATTTGGCTGGAGTAGAAACAAAATGAATTATCATGCTGGATTAACAGAAAGAAGAGTTTTCTTCTGGTGTGATTATAAACCTTTATAGCGTTTGCTTGATGATGTAATCAGATATCAATGCTGTTGGTGACACAGATGAAGCGGTGGATGAGCTCATGCTTTGGATTCAAGATTGCAGAACATATTTCTTAATGTTTGCCTGACTGAGTGACAAGGTTGTTTTCAAAGACAGAGCCTCACCTGACTGTTATGCTGTCGGCGCAGCGCCTTGCCTCTGTCACTGTGATGGATCTGCTCCACCTGTGGAGAAGAAGTTAAGGCCTGTTTTTTATGTGTGTGCGCTTATGCGTCAAATATGGAAGATTTTAAACAAATGTAAATATAAAAGAGACTGACAGGGCTGAGGAGGGGGTGGGGTGGAAATATTGGAGGAATAATAATATTTGATACCAGAAGCCGAGATGTTCAAAACGCTTCCTTTTGGGAAACATTTCTCTGGAACTCTCAGAATGTGTTCTAGTGTTAGTGGAGTGGGAGTGAGAACAGTCGTAAGAACTGTGTTTGTGAGTCAACAAAGTTAGGCGCAGAAAGTTCACGACTTCCTCTGGTGTTTCAGTTCAGTTAAGTTCTGTAGCTTTTATTTGTCCCAGTATGGGAATTTTTTGTACAGTAGTATTACACCTTTCACACACAGATTCACTTTTCACAAATAAAAATATAAGAAACACATTAAATATTTTAAGAAGATAAAAGTAAGGTGGTTAAAAAATAAATATGTGCAGTTTAGGGGATCAATAAGAGCGTAGGCGTATATCATGCACTTCATCTGGTGATTTATCTGCAATTCATTACAGCTGCTGGCAAAGCTAGAAGAAGACTGAAGTAACTTTGTCCAAACCTGCTTGAATATGGAAGGAATTTTGTTCCATTATCGTTGCAAGCAAAGATTATGTTTGGTAAATGAAAATAAAAATAAAACACATTTTGTAGATGAAAAAAAAAAAAAAAAAAACTCAATGAAAAACACTTTCTTTTTCTAAAAAGGGTTTTAGGATTCAGTTGTTATCTCAGACTCCATCCATCTTCTCCAAACTAATCTGTCCGAGTCTCTTTGGGACTGGTGCCTATTTCCAGCAGTCTATGGCTGAAAAGGCAGAGCACACCCTGAACAGGTCACCAGTTCAGCGCACGGCAACACGGAAAAATATAGAAACACACATTAAGCTAACATGTTTTAGTTGAACTGTTTAACTAGATCAGTCGAAGGCAATCCTAAACAAATGTGTTTTTAGTCTT
>NW_015150715.1:383655-391966 GCF_000732505.1 Cyprinodon variegatus | reverse complement strand
CCCATTGACTGCTGGAGATAGGCACCAGCACCCCTTGTGACCCCACTTGGGATAAGCGTGCTAGAAAATGGATGGATGGATGGATACTTCAAAACTTGTATATACATGATTTAACTGCGCACAGGAGCCGACAGGTGCGTATCGGAGGCCTTTTACGATGAGCTTTGGATGCTGATTGGTTTTCGTGGAGGTGTGGTTCATAGCTGAATGGCTGTGTCGCAGCTTGATGTATGAAAAAACAATGAGTTTCTTCAGTTGAGCTTCTGCCTAGGCTCCATTTCTAAAGAAGTTCTTAAAAAAAAAAAAGTTGTATTAAATATCAGGGGTTTCTAAAAATGGCTATTTTAGCCAAACTGATCATATCTGATCTTATTCAGTAATTCAGGAGCAAAAAGTTTTTTTTTTCTTTTTTTCATTTATCGAATAGATGATTTATGTTTTTGATACATAGTTTTAGTTTAAAAGGCAATACTTTTATTACAGATCCACTACTTAAATAAAAACAAAATACAAATTTACATCAAAAAGGTTAAAGGAGATCAAATATATGTTTTTGTTATCAAATATCTTGGCAGCTCAAACACCAGGTTAAACAGCAGCACCAACTGTAAGTAAATTAACTGTTTTAGAGGGCTTGAAATAAAGTTTTTGTTTTATTTGTGAAATTGATTGAGTCAGTGTGAAGAAAATCCAAACCAACAGTTATTCCATGAAGTGACTTAATAAGCTTCTCCTTTTCGGGTGACAAATCTATGAATTCTGATTATGTTTCTGAACATCTTTTGTCAAAGTGTGCTTCATCACTGTCAGCTGAGCTCCACTGCAGCCAGTGTGCCAAGGCTGATATAATAGGCCTTCGTCCAGAGAGCTGGTGCTTTGGGCCTTGCACCGATTGTATTTTTTTCAGCTGCGAGGTTGTTGGTATTGATTGTGAGCATGTGTAACTGGAGTGCTCTGGGCACCACTTCTTTTTAAATGTACAATTCTCTTTTGGTTTTATGACGGAGAAAAGGAATATCTTGTGGATGACGGATGGCCATGAAGAAAGAGTCATGGTTTAGTTCACAGAGAAAAGCCATTTGAAACAGGGACAATGACACCTTATTTATTTAGTTATTGTAGTTTTCAAAGATATAGCATTGAGGCGTAAGATTGCTGAAGGAAACAACAGGTTAATGGTTTCTCACCGTAACCCTCAGCCTCTCATCGAGCCAATTTAGTCTGCACACAAGACTCCACGGAAATAAAGAAACTGATTAGCTCGCTGTCTTGTTGGTTTTTCCGCTCGTATTGCATACTGCTGAGGCCAGCCTGGGAGCAAACAACTGTCACGGCTAACAGATGTTATAAATATTGTTTGTTTATTCACAAACGCCTGCCAATAAACTTAATATCCATACAGATGTGCTGCTTGGTGTGAGATAAATAGGCCTGAAACATCTCAGCGTTCTGTTGTCGCTGGCAGATGCAAACTGATGGAAAATGATCAGGGGATTCCAACCTTCTGCTCTTGACACTGATGCCCAATAAACCTTCTGAAGAACCTCCTCTTCTTTGTGACCACAGCCTCAGATCAGCCTAAAAAAACAACGGATTGACTTAATCCTGTTGAAGTCTCAGTATTAGTTAAAAAGGATTAAATGTTTCTGCATAAGAAGCAACGCTTTTGTTTCAAAACGGCTCAGTGTTGTTTTTAAAAACTTCTGGGTTTTTACAGTAATGCCTAATAGTCACAGTAGAGCTGCTTAAACTTGATTAGAAGTTTAAAAAAACAAAACACTAATCAGCTGAAACTGACAAATGTACTTAGATTGTACTGCCAGGCAGTTTCCTTCCATGTAATCAATGCATTTATATTTCTTTCATGCTAAAACGGGCCATGAAAATAAAGCGATGGTGAGGCAATGCACATAAAATGAGCTTGTGTCAGCTCCCATAAGGAAGCAATATATTGCTGTTCATGGTGTCTTTTATTCTAATCAGCGATTTTGTGCTGTTTGAATATAGAGCAAGCTTTCTCATCCTTTAACACAAAGAAAAAATAACTTCTGGTTCATAATTAATTGTCAGTTTTTCAGATGTTCTTTAACTTTTTACTGTTTAATTCATGGATACAAATAATTTACAATCTATACAATAAAGAATTTAACAAAGCAGTGTTTTGCAGAAGTATTACAGCTTGATCTTTGAATGTATTTTCACAAATCAATAAATTATTACTTCAGGAAAAGAAGGAATAGAGTCTATATACATTAGAGTCCAAAAACTTTACAGCGGTTTTATCCCTGGCAAACAGGTAGAAAGTTTTCTCCTGTTTATGCTTTTACTCTATGAGTCTACAGTTTATGTTCAGGAAGTTCTGGTTAGAACTTGGAAATTCCGACTTCCAAGGATAAATGGAAAAAGTACTTCCTACAGTTATGAAACAATGGAAAACCAAATCTCCTGTTTCTCCCATTTTCAGTTTCGTTGATGATCACCTGTCTCAAGAAACCAAAATGAAGATCTCATTTGTTGTGTGGCAATAAGATGCAAAGATTGAAAAGGCGAGGATTTCAAACCTCTATAAATTTGCAATAACCAAAAGAGTAAAAACATCACAAATGACAAAATACAATAAAGCTGCAGTGTGTTAGATCTGCCTACATTTAGTGGTGCAGTAACATAAGAACAAAAAAGTAACCCTGTTGCCTCCAGGTAAAGTGTGTCAGAACTACTACAGAGTGACATTCTGGTATTTCTGAGTAAAGGGGAGATATCAACCTTTGTCACTCTTGTCATATCAGAAAGCAGAAAACATTGCCCTGAATGCAAGGATGAAAGAAGTTTTCGCTCATTAGCAAGTATGACTTCTGTGAAGAACATCAGCAGCTGATGTCTGTTGCATCGGAGCCTTTAGGCTAAAGGCTGATATTTTACTCAGAAACTGTGACGACTTTGTCTGCGTTTGTGTTGCAGTGAACGCAAATGTGCCCCGCCCCCTCCACAGACACTTTGCTGCATCTCTCAAAAGTTGTAGGTGACCGCAGACAGCAGGAGGCCTCTGATTGGTCAAATCTACATCCGCTCTACACTATGCGTATTTCCTGTTTGGTACCTTAATGGCTTGTTTCGTTTGTCTGACCACCATTGTGGAAAACAACTGCTGAAGATGGACCAGCTAGAAGAGCGAGGTGCACAAGAATGCTGGGACCCTTTCCACCGTGATCCCTGTCGCTACCCGATCCGTACCGGTAGCACGATCCGTACCATCAGCTCATTTGCGCCTGCGCGAACAGAATAATTTCCGGGTCGCCAAAAAATAATGTAATTACGGTGCTGAAAAAACTTTATTTATATCCTTAAATAATTAAAGAATACTAAACTAGATCGTAAAGACAATATTGAAGACTTTTCTGGAAGAAATGGATGCTTTTTAAATTCAATCCATTGTATTGCTTGACGTCATTTTTCTGGAATAAAAATCCAAATTTTCGGGAAATGTTCCCTTATCAATGAAAAACTGCAGGTCACGAAATGTAGCAAATGAATCCATTGTGGGATCAGTACTGCTGGAGTGCATAGTTAAGTACAGAGTAAATCAAATATTTAAACAAATTTAAATATATATGCTGTGTGACGATTTGCGCATGCTCAGAGCAGTCAAAGTAACTATCACAAGGCGATTGAACTTTTTTATGTATTTCTGTTTTTTTATTTTTAGAAAATGCAATATTGACGAAAAGACAAAGATATAAAAAAGAAACCCATGCCTCTAAAAAATACAAAAGAATAAAAAGTTAGAAAAAGGAAATATTGCCACTGGAAGTTATTCTGTTTGCGCACGCGCAAATGAGCGGATGGTACGGATCGGGTAATGACAATCCCTGCTCTTTCAGGCCCTCATGTCCCTCCAATGTCGCACAAACTTGCCCCCGCTTCCTCATTGCCTCGGCCGTATCTAGACCCACAGCTAGTTCCTGATTGGCCCTCTGGTGTGGCGGCGTGGAATAACATAGCGCAGACCACGCTTCAATATTGGGCATAGATCAAAAATATCTGCGACAATCTCCCTGCGACACTCTGCTGCGGGGAATATAACCAGCCCTTAACAAAACAACGGTCTCTAGCGGAAGCACAGATAGGTTGCTGAACTTTCTAGCAAAAAAAAAATAAAATAAACTTTTCTTTCATAAATAGTTTTTTCAAGGTTATTACATATTTTATTTTTTTGTTTGGTTTTCTTGCCTCTAACTGTACAGAAAGTACAGATGGTCCTCCTTTGCAACAGAATGTGTAAGGTAAAATGATTTACAGTCATGTTTGCTACCCCTCCGTCACCCCAAAGATGTCTTTAGATAAAGGTAAAACACATCAGGTGACAAGTTTGTCCTCTAGGTCAAAAATGGGGATAGAACATGGTGTCTCCCATTGGGTGCACTGCCCCCTATGTATTTATATACTGCCAAATTTAAGCTATGAAAATGTTTTCATTTTTTATGTGATGTTATCAGACTTTTGCAGGACATACATTTATTAAAGCAATCCTTAATATTTGCTAATACTAAGTCAAAATTGTTACACACTGTCCCTTTAAGAAAGAAGCTAGATGTGCTTCACTGATCTTCAAAGAGATGTTTACCATCACAGGTCTCATAAAAGAGTGAATTGGCTTACTTAGCATCATTGAACGTGATTAGAGGCCTTCAACCAGCACTGGCTCAGAGGGAGGTCAAATGAGCCTGTCTGAAAAGTAAAATCTGCCTCCTGTCTTAATTAAGAAGCTCATATTAGATCCTATGGAAACAGGTGCAGGTCTGACAAAACAGATCTTTCCTGGTATGCATGGTTAGTTTATTCAGATAGTCCTGCAGTGGAGCCAAAGACCTGTGTTCTGTGAACACGACATTATTAATTTTAAAAAAAGTTGTTGAAGCTGTACGAACAGTAGAAGAGTGTTAATGTGGTGCGAGATGTGCCTTTAAAATGGTAAAATAGACCTCTCTCTTGCTCTGCATATTTTATGCACAGATCGACTTTCATGGACTATAATTATTTATTCCCACAGCACATAAGTGAGCTTCATAAATGCAGGCATAATCCAGATATCAGTAATTGGAATTTCTACAAATCCACACTGGGAGTCTTAAAGGAGTCATAACCGATTCATATTGTCAACAGAGTTTAAACGTATAAGGCTGCTGTTTGAGAATGTAAACTGAATTTCAATCAGCAATGCTTATTTTACATGTTCTTATAAAGGCTGACACTGACTTTGATTAAAGGGAGAAAATAGAGAAAGTACCGCAGTGTTTCATAGAGTACTAAAACGAGGCAGTTAAAGGTTCTTTTTGGGTTTAATAGCCCATAAAACTGAAAAATATACTGACAGTTATTCATCATTTGTTAGAATAAAATAAACATGTCTTGGATGAAATAAATGGGCGAGTCCATAAGAAATAAAATTGGAAAAAGGGGAATTTAGTAAATAATAAAACACATTTCAAACTGCTTCCATCTTCCACTACTTGTCCATCACTACTATATCCAGCTGTTAGACGTTACCAATTGATCTGTTTGTGTCCTATTTTGACCTGAGGACTTCCAGCCCGTTGGCAGCATAGATGTTCCTGTATGCTATAATGGCCACTTAGTGTTGCACGGATGCCCTACCTGCTAGCATCTTACATGCTGCTGTTACAGTGGTGTGAAAAAGTGTTTGCCCCCTTTCTCATTTCCTGTTTTTTCGCATGTTTGTCACACTTAAGTGTTTCGGAACATCAAACTAATTTGTCAAGGACAACACAAGTAAACACAAAATGCAATTTGTAAATGAAGGTGTTTATTATTAAAGGAGAAAAAACATCCAAACCATCATGGCCCTGTGTGAAAAAGTGATTGCCCCCTAAACCTAATAACTGGTTGGGCCGCCCTCAGCAGCAACAACTGCAACCAAGCGTTTGCGATAACTTGCAACGAGTCTTTTACAGCGTTCTGGAGGAATTTTGGCCCACTAATCTTTGCAGAATTGTTCTAATTCAGTTACATTAGAGGGTTTTTGAGCATAAACGGCCTTTTTAAGGTCATACCACAACATCTCAATAGGATTCAGGTCAGGACTTTGGCTAGGCCACTCCAAAGTCTTTATTTTGTTTTTCTTCAGCCATTCAGTGGTGGACTTGCTGGTGTGTTTAGGATCATTGTCCTGCTTCACAACCCAAGTTTGTTTCAGCTTGAGTTTACAAACAGATGGTCGGACATTCTCCTTCAGGATCTTTTGGTAGACAGCAGGATTCATAGTTCCATTTATCACAGCAAGTCTTCCAGGTCCTGATGCAGCAAAACAGCCCCAGACCATCATACTACAGTACCACCTCCATATTTTACTGTTGGTATAATGTTCTTTTTCTGAAATGCAGTGTTCCTTTTACACCAGATGTAATGGGACACACGCATTCCAAAGAGTTCCACTTTTGTCTCATCGGTCCACAGAATATTTTCCCAAAAGGGATCATCAAGATGTATTTTGGAAAAATTGAGATGAGCTTTAATGTTGTTTTTTACTCAGCAGTGGTTTTCTTCTTTGAACTCTGCCATGCATGTCATTTATGCCCAGTTTTTTTCTGATGGTGGAGGCATGGACGCTGACCTTAACTGAGGCAAGTGAGGCCTGCAGTTCTTTGGACTTTGTTGTGGGACTTTTGTGACCTCTTGGATGAGTCGTCGCTGTGCTCTCTGGGTAATTTTGGGCGGCTGGCCACTCCTGGGAGGGTTCACCACTGTTCCATGTCTTCACCATTTGTGGATAATGGCTCTCACTGGGGTTCGCTGGATTCCCAGAGCTTTGGAAATGGCTTCATAACCCTTTCTAGACTGATAGATCTTAATTACTTTCTTTCTCAATTGTTCCTGGATTTCTTTGGATCTTTGGCATGATGGGTAGCTTTTAAGGATCTTTTGGTGGACTTTGCTGAGTCAGGCAGCTCCTATTTAAGTGATGCCTTTATTGAAAACAGGTTTGGCAATAATCAGGCCTGGGTGTGGCAAGAGAAATTTAACTCAGCTGTTAGAAACCACAGTTATAGTATATTTTAACGAGGGGGGCAATCACTTTTTCACACAGGGCCATGATGGTTTGGATTTTTTTTCTCCTTTAATAATAAACACCTTCATTTACAAATTGTATTTCGTGTTTACTTGTGTTGTTCTTGACTATTGTTTAAATTGGTTTGATGTTCCGAAACACTTAAGTGTGACAAACATGCAAAAAAAACAGGTAATGAGGAAGGGGGCAAACAATTTTTCACACCACTGTATGTGCTAGATTGCCTCAAAAGCATCTCCACACATCCTGCAAAGGAGTCTTGTCTGGGATAGTAGACCCCAGCCTCTATCAGTCTATATTAGTGATTGTTTCCTTGCTGCCATGATTAGACCCAGGATTTGCCATAATCACAGATCACAGTTTTAGATGTTTTTCAAAGAATGCAGAGTGAAATATTTCCACAGAGAGAGCCCTGCTGATGTTGAATGATCCTACTATAAGCTGATCACATGAGAGAGTAATAATCATCTGGGATAATTATATCCTTGAAGTTGCTACAAGAGGTGAATTTTAAGTAACTGTATTGTGAAAGTTATGTGAACATGGCAAATTAGAAAACTGTTACAGAACCGTGCAGAAGGTCAAAAAAAGCTTTTTCTAAATGACTCCATCCTCTCAGAAGGATGGAGTCATTTTTATAAGAGGTTACCAAACCTTGATGGTGAGGGAACTGCTTCTGTATAAGAGGAGAATCTGTGCTCTAATGCACATCTACTGCCAAACCAGTTAGGTTCCCCCAAAGCGGCAAGTGATTTTTTTGTTGTTGTTGTTTTTTATTTAAAGCTGATGTGCTTTGTTGGGCATTAGTAGTGTTATCAAAAAGCGAGGCACGTGTTTGTTACAAGTACATAGAGAGAGTGAAGGTCACCAGGCAGAAATGATGCCTTGTAAATGCATTAGACAGCATTAGCAGCACTTAACACAGTTTGATGGGGATGCATTATGTTAATGTAAGCCTGGTGGTCACATCATGCAAATGTACAACGTTTGAGGGGCACAGATGTCACAGTGGCCCAATCTTGAAAGAGGCCACATGAAGGCATCCACTCATGTTTTGTCAAATTCATTTGCATTAATTGGCCACCAAGCCTCATGCAAAGACTTTATCAAACTCCAAGTCTTCTGTCTGTTGCCTTTGACTTGCCTTTTTGGCCAACTGTTGGGTGCTCTGGCTACTGCCTGCAATTACAATCCCTCTGTTATTGAGTTTCCACTTGCAATGTTTTA
>NW_015150715.1:367382-383089 GCF_000732505.1 Cyprinodon variegatus | reverse complement strand
ATAACATCTTCAAAATAAATATTCTGAACAAAATAAAGTCTGAGAAAACAGCAAAGTTATTCTTAAAATTATTTAAAAAAACAAAAGTATTTTAAAATATATTGGTAGATTACACTTTTTAAAATCTTCCATTAACATAACATGTTCTTTGCTTGTAAGAATAATGGAACAAAATCACCTCCATATTGTTTTAGACTTAGTTCCTTACAAACTAAACTCCAATAATGTTTTCCAACATGATTTCCAAATCTAAAGTTTTTTTTTAAAATATATATATATATATATATATATATATATATATAATTTTTTTATATGACAAAACTGCTGGATTCTCAATTTTTCTGCAGGAGCAAATTAGGAAAGTCTCTGGATCTAATGTAGTCTCACACACTAAAAGAAATTCAAAAACACTTACATGAAAAGACGTCTAATTACAGGCAAGCAAAAAAAACAAAAAAAAGAAAAAGACCTCTTTTACTTAACATTTCTGACATATCTATTCCAAGTGTCTATTTGAACCATCAGTGACTGATTGGAAGAAATTACAGAAGTTCCCAGCGGTTTACAGTAGATGTATAAGAAAATGTAAAATGATTTACAGAAAGGATATTCAGATCAGACAAAATGCATTCCAAACTTTTGGAACATTCAGTCCATTTTCATGGTGGAAACAGGTGAACCAAATCAAGCACAGATACAAATCCTTCAGTCTGAAAAGTCAGTATTTTAAACCAAGCTGTGCCAACTTAAGCAGTTCATTGTCTTATTTTTCATCTACAGTATTCTTGGACCAGGCCAGCATGAGAATAAACTCATATCAGATCTAAGGACTTACTTTATCATCATACATGCACCTATAGACCGGTTACCTGCTCAGGATTATGTTCATGTTTTTATCATTTCATGTCTTCATTTCCCTTTGCTTTCTTTGGGATTTTTTAAGTAAACAGTTGTTTTCATGATATAATAAAACAATATAGAAGTAGACAAATATCAACGCACATGTTGAATATTCTATGATTGCAGATTTAATACTATCAGGCACCAAATATATCACAACCATGAGTGCATGCTCAATTTCTGCGCAAGTGGTCGGCTTTTGATGGACCTGTAGATTCTCTTATTCTCATATCTACCTGTTTCTGTGCGCACATGTCAACTTTTATCACATTGAAGGCTAACTGCGCAAAGTAACTAGTCTGTGATTGGCTAGTTTTCAGGAAATTCTGCCTCTTCAGGTTGTACTCTTCTTCCTACATGCAAAGCAACTTTAACCTAAATGCTTCTCTTCAAGAGTTGGAAGTTTGTAAACAGAGTCACAGTCTGGATGAATTCTTGATTCTGATTGATTGTAGGAAGTCCTTTAAAAAGGGTTATAGGACACATACAAAAAAGTTCAGATAGTTTCTGCTACCTCAAATGTTAGCTAGAAACAGGAAGACAGTTTACGCTGGTTGCCTTGGCAATACATTGCAATTCAAGATGCAGGATTTCCTGAAACGTAGCCAATCAAGGGCAGGTTGCTTTCTCCTGTGGTAACGCCGTCAGATGGAAAAAAGTTGACAGGAATGAGCCAAAATAGGTCCACAAGTGAGGAGGAGGGAGGCAAGCGAGCAAGTGGAAATCAAACCACGCTAGCAGGGAAGGAGCAAGTACTCGTGTGATAATTTGGGGCTCCATGGTTCTCCACTTGTGCCTGTAACATGTTAAACATGAGTAGTTTTTCTAGAATCTGTGTGAAGTAAAGCTGCTGATGGGAGTATTTATTACCTGTGTGGAATTTTGGCTGAACCTTGACTCCATATTTTGTTGAAATACAAAACATAAATAGTTCAAAGAAGATACTGCAAGTTTTAGGCAAGAATAATTAAAATTTCATGGAATAGTACCAGGCAACTTTCTAAAATGAAGTGCAAAGTAAATAATTTTGATTAGCTTGCAATGATCAGGGAAGACCTTTAGAAAGTTCCACTTTGATGAGTTTCAAATGATAAAGCAGGATTCATTTCTGGCAGTCTGCATCTTAAAATATCCCTTGCTTTCTTAGTTCTTCTCTTTTTATCGTAAAGGTGGTCCTAGCATTTTTTTCACGCCTGTGTTTACATAAATTTCACATAGAATCCAGGTCATGTTTTAAACTAAAACGGATTTTCACTCAAATTAAATTCTCTATCATCCTGCATGAAAGACACTAAGACCTGAAGGATTTATTTTCAGTTCTGAAGTATAAGACGCATAGAGAAAAACCGCCTGAGTATAGATTTTATTGCTAGCTGTGCAGTAACTGTGTTGATAACCGCAGAACAGGAGGTAACTGCTGCAACAGTTCTGTTCTAGCATCCACATTTTGCTGCCAGTTTGTGATCATAATCTCCAGTGTCAGAACGGAGCCTGCAGGGATACAAAGGCAATCCAGGGAGAAAGTGGCGAAGCTATCACCTGGAGAGTAATGAATTTCTCCACTACAGAGCCAGATGGCCAGGGGACGGGATGAGGCCCGATGCTTAGCGCTATTTATTTTGCCAAGCCTCGGGGTGTCCTGTGAATACGATCTGAACCAAGAGCAGAAACGAAGTGTGAGGACTTTATTGGCCGAACAGGACTGACTGAGACACAGATAGATTAGCAGCAGCGGCCGGCCTATCTACTCCATGCAGGTGTGCAATAAACGAGTGACAATAAAGCGTTTATGTGTAGGCTCCTTTTTTTTTCTCCTTTCTTAAAAAATAGAAAGAGTTAGATCTAGATTCCCATTATTTCTCTGATGTTACCTGCAGAGCTTTCTTGACCTGCTGCCATTTTCTTTCTGACTGGATGATAAATCTGCAGTGCAGTGACTGCTGGCGTTTCATTCTGATGTTTCTATGCTACTGAAGAGTTTTCTGATGCAGACATATTCAAATGTTAAGATGAATTATTTTACCAACTGTCACAACCAGTAAAAGTCATTGTTTCAACTTCTGAAAGCAATATCAGTCAGGAATGGTTGCCTCATCATCTTTCCAGACAACACAGACACGTGATAAATGGGGAATTCAATTTTTATTTTATTTGTTTTATTTGAGGTCATATTAGTTTTTACTTTCTAAAAAGAACAAGAAAAGAAAGGTTGGTTTGCCAGCCAAAGTCCTAAAAAAATATGATCTTTCAGACACTTAGACAGGTATGAGGCTTTGCAGTCTAAAAAAAGAAGCCAAATGACCCCCATTGCAAAGGGGTGGACCCCTTCGTCAGTTCCAATTTGCATGTTTTCAAATCAAGAACAAGGCTTTGTTGGGCTACTGTATAAAACCTCGAACTCAACACTATTTCTGATATTTTGAATTGAAAAAGCTTCCTGGATTGGAAGAGAAATGTCTCTAAACCTTGAAACAAAGTCCAGTGGATTGTTTTTAATTTTCTTTTATTGGAAAGTCCTAAAAGAAACCGAGTTACAGCAAAACAGGAGAAGAACTTTCATTTTTTTGTGACAAATCATTTTGAAGTACATTTGATGATGTATTTGATAATATACATAGAGGAACTATTACCCTCAAGTAAATAGTTCCTCTATATATATATTATCAAATATAAGCAACTGATGCAATATGAGTTTGTGTAAAAAGGAGCGGGAATACTAAAATAGCTAATTTTAAGAAAATAATAAAATGAAATGATTTTATGTATCGAAAATATCAAGCTTATGTAAAATATTGATTCACTTTTTCGTTTTTGTGGAAGAAAATGTTCTTGGCCATAAGTTGATTGGAAGGGCTGGGAATGCCCCCTCTTTCCATCCCAAGCCTGGAACAACTGAATATTTTGTCTCTGAGAGCTTGAACATTTTTATTACTTGGTGACATGATAATGTCAGTACAGCTTGTATGTGTTACGGTTGGATGGAGGTTTTTTAGGACCGAAATGCAGAGATCAGGAGGCAGAGGTGAGTCTTGCAGATTGAATAGGCTAATGAGGCAGAAATAAAAAAATCTAAAATACTGAGAAAGAAAAATAAGATTACATCAGGGAAAACTTACACAGCCAGGCTATAGAAGAGGGCACAACAAGGGACCAGCACTGAATGACTGCAGAGGTGGTGTACATAAGGGGAACAGAACAAAGAATGGACCAATGAGCTGAATATGGAGCAGGTGTGAGTGGAACTAACTAGAAGGAAGCCAAGGGGAAAGGAAACAAACACAAGGGGAAAACAGAATATAATGGAAAATAAAAGGGGTCTCAAAAAGTCTCAAAAGGGAAACCATGATAGTATGATTGTCCCATTATTCATGAAAAAATTGCTCCTTTACGTCGTGTTTTTTTACAGCCAAGCCTAACCTAATCGTATGATGACATTCGCCGTGCATCGCCCTGGTTAATTCACTCCAATTGAGTCTTTTTCTTTTTTGGGGGGAGAGTTTAAAAGTTTGCCCAAAATATACATGACATTTGGATGAAAACACAGCTATGTATGCACTGGCTTAATATTACATTTGGTGTGCAACATCCAAACCTACCGAATCACAATACACCTTTCAATTTCTTTGGATGGTTGAAGGTTGCAGAGTGAGCGCCTGCTAGTATAGCTCAAGGGTATGGAGTGAATTTTGTTTCAGATAATGCAACCCAGAAATTAAACTATGTAAAACTTCTTAATAAAAAATTTGAAAAATGTAGTGACTTTGCTGTTTTCCCAGCCCTTTTTCAATTTGTTTATATTTATTTTTCAATAAATTCTATTTTTTCAGATACATTTTTTTAGATTTAACTTTTTCAAAACTTTTTATTTTATCCATTTATAAATGTTTTTAAAGTTAAATTTCCTGGTTTAATTGATTTTTCTTCAAAAAGTTATTTTACATAATGCATTTTTCCCCGGTTTCTGTTTATAAAGCATATTATTTCCTAACAACAATAATATACCAAAAGTACTGCATACAGGTTGTCTTTCAAGCTTTCCTTCTACTGTACTGGGATCCCCAAGGAAAGATTAATGTATACTTGAGAGGACCAGTGCCCCACCAGTCGTACATTACAACTATTACTGGTAACTTCTGGCCCTACAACTTTAATAAAAATGTCTTAATAAAAAAATCTTTAACACGCTGTCACTTTCAAATGACTCAATCACATTGTGTTTGCTCACTGAGCAAGACACTTTCATTTCAATGAGAAAGAACATTTCCAGTGGAGGTTCTCCATGCACTTTAAGAGAGGCGCACATCACACCATGAGACCGCTGCTCTTATCTCAGTAGAGTCTCTGGTATCAGTGAGGACGACTTGATTGATATTTATTAGACAGCTGCTATATAGGAGTGGGGGGTGAACAGGGGAGATGAGAGGTGTGCTGTTATCTTTATGAGATCGTGCTGCGCGGTAATCATATCCTCACACTGTCGCAGCCACGCTGACGCCATGGGAACAAGAAATCAAATTTAAGAAATAGGATGAACGTCATTGTTTTTCTTTGAAAGCTACCAAAAGTAATATATCCATGAGTGTGAGAAGGCCAGGAATACAGATTAAAACAGTCATAGAATCTTGCACAATCATTTCAAAATTTAGAAAAATCTTATTTGAAAATGTGAACTACATCTCTCCTATAATAATAATGAGGCTTAAAAAATTCAAATAAAGCACCTTTAAAGCAGCCCACATATAGCTGCATTTTATTTCATTAACAATACATTAAAGTATGACTGAAATAGAACTAGACAAAGAGCTTCCCCTGCTTGAAAAGTATTTCATCAAATTACTTTGATTCTAATGATCTCTCCATAGCAACTGTTATTATTTAAAACAATCCACAGATGGTTATAAAAAAAAACTAACTCATTATGCTGCTGTTAACAGTTAACACAGATGCTTACTTCTTAAGTTTTTTAATCATTTTATTTTCTGCTCTTTTATTCTCCTTGCTCTTAGATAAACATTTAGACTGTTAAGGAGGTTTGCTATAATGATGGTGGATACTTTATGTTTTCAAACAATTTTACATTTTAACTTTCCAAAAATTAGAGTGTTGACAGCTATTGATACAGCTCAGATTTGTTAAGAAGGTAGATTGATATTTATTTATGTGTACTCAGTATTTGTCTGCATTCATCTGTGGTTTTCAGTGATTTTTTTTTAAAGTATAATCACCAACCTGTAACACTGAGTGCATTGTAATAGTTTTTACACCATTAATTCACTTTGCCCTGGTCCTTCAATTCCTGCTGCGGATTCAACTCAGAACAACAGAAGAATCATGTGAGAATATAAATAGATTTTAACTCTTTAATATAAAAACCTAGAGAACATGTTGCACAATCAGCTCTGAGGGTCTAACTAATTCATAGAACATGCATGCAGTTTAAATTTAGAGAGCTCCTAGCTTTGGGGTGCTCCAGCTTTTAGGCTTACTAAATGCATTTCCTGTTAGTGCTTCCTAGTGAATCAGTGAAATAAAAAGTGTTCCAACTCTCCACAATCCCCCATTTTCCATACATTAAAATAAAGAAAATTGAACTCATGTCAGCAGAACAGTTCACCGTAACCTCATGGTATTCTGTATAACAAGCTGATGCTTTACTAAAATGAAATGTCTAACAGTATCATATTTGGTACCGAAATTTGAAAACTTCCAAATGGACACATGTAGTAAACAGATAATCAATAACAGATTGCGCAAAAATATTTAACGATCCACAAATGATACAAATTATGTTTCTTGCTTAAGATGGAGTTTCCATTTCTCAAAATTTTAAACAACTCTGGTTTAAATAGATTAGAATTTATTCACTCATATTTTATGGTTTAGGCTCTACAGTGTTGAGGTAGATTAGATAATGAAATAAAGTTTAACTTTGATATTCTTAGATTTTGATTTATAGAAGTGTTACAATTTTATTGAACAAGTAAGCTGTACCAGTTTTAGATTTTTTAGACTAATGTAAGGTGTGGAATATTTTTTATGTTTTTTTTTTATTATTTTTAAGCTCTAAAGGATTAACATTCTTGTCTATTAATTAAAATCAATTTTCAGTTTTGTCACACTTTTTATTTTCTTGTCTCTTTTTACTTTGACTGTAAAGTCTCTGGACTGCACAGTGGGGCAGTGGGTAGCGCTGCTGCCTTGCAGCAACAAAGTTCCGGGTTCCACTCCTGACCCGGGGTCTTTCTGCATGGAGTTTGCATTTTCCCCATGAGCATGCGCGGTTTCTCTCCAGGTACTCCGGCTTCCTCCCACAGTCCAAAAAAATTAATTTTAGGTTAGTTGGTTTCTCTAAATTCTCCTTAAGTATGAGTGTGTTTGCGTGAATGATTGTTTGTCCTGTTTGTCTCTGTGTTGCCCTGCGATGGACTGGAGACCTCTCCAGGGTGTGGACAGCTGTGGCCCGTTGACAGCTGGAGGTAGACACCAGGACCATTGCGACCCCAGCTGGGATAAGCGTGAATGGATGTAAAGTCTATTTATAGTTGTTCATTTCCACTGTCACCACATACGTACTTCATTAGGCTCAAGGATTTCTTTATTCCATAGTTCCATGCAGTTATCAGCCATGTAATGAACGAAATAAATGATTGCATGTAAATGCCTCTTTGATTGCATTAAATTCTAAATACATTGGAACATTTAAATATGAAAAAAATCCCTAATTTAATCATGACATTTTTCCAAATAATAGACAAGCATGTGTTAGTTCCATTTTAAAAAGCTGTAGGATGTCTTTCCCAGAAGTATCAAATATACATGTGTAGTTTAGGATAAAATGCATTTGTTTGCAGCATAACCTAAAAAAATGTGTGGGCCTTTGCAACATACCTCAAAAAACTGTGGTTTATTACGTATGCGCTGAATTATTTTAGATGGGGGAACTAGTTTCTATTTCTCATTCTATTTCTAGTTTCTATCTTTTCATACTTTAGAATCTTAATTAGAGTTCAATTTTACACACGTTTATTCTGACTACAATCACTACTTTGAGAGACCAGGCCAGGGATCCACTTTACTTTCAGTTTATGTAGCTTAATCCTTTGCCAGGTTGCTTTGTAAACTCCTATCAGTGACATTTCTTTTTCTGATTGAATGCATTTTTTTATCAGTATCTGCCAGGGTAGGAATAATTTTCTGTTAATAAACAAAAAGCCTTAGAATGACTCAAACTAACTAACCAGATCTTTGTGATCAACACCAGTGAATAAATGCATACTGTACGTACATGAGGTTCTGACCAGATGCTAATGTTATTAATTTAGTAAGTATTGGAGCAAATATCTTTACTACTTAAATATTTTTGCATGATTCTACACAGAATCCAGGCTTTGGAGCAGCATGATGTATTTCACTGTCCACTATAGAATTAACATTAAAAATGTTTTGAGTTCACATTGTGCCATTACATCCATTTAATCTCTGTGTTTCTAGAAACTCAGTGTTAAAGTTACATATGCAGTTAAATAAATGATAAAGTTTTTTGTTGTTTTTGTGTTTTACCCAGCATTATGAAGGTCTCATTTATCTACACAAAGCATGCACCTGTTGGCCTTGCAAATATGTCATCCAACCTGTATCAATAGGACTAATGCTTACAGTATGCTTTTGCTCTGTTAAACATCTAATGAATAATGTAAATAGTCAGTTTGTCTCAATTACTTCTGCTTTATTTCAATTACTTTATCTTTTTATCCATAAAAACAAGCATTAAAGGAATCTATGATTTGCTGAAAATGTTTGCATAAATATGTTTTAAAGTTAACCTGAAAATCGCAATTTATGATATAAAGAAACATATAATTATTTTAGAAATTGTATATCCTCACCCATGGAGGTGCCTATTTTTTTTCACCTGCTTGTTGCATCCTACTGTAGGTTGATGACACATTTAGGTACTACTCGACAGAAATGTACAACAACAACAAAAAAAACCTGCCTCAAAGGTTTTTTTTAAGCTGTTATACAATAGATATCTGTTAAAGGAAACAATTGTGTGCAGCTGTTTATCTTCTGTTTACTAATAACTAGAGCTAACCCCATTGGCGGAAGCTAACCTGAAATCAATATCAAATCTGAAGATAATGAACGACTGTTTAAAGGGACATTGAAGCATCTTTCATTTTTATGGCACTCCATATTTCTCAAATAAAGTCTATTTTTACAAACAATATCTTTTAAAATTAGGTCTTTATAACTAATTTCAAAATGCAAACACACTGACTGTAAAACTCAAAATCACTATAAAACTGTGTGACTCTGGTTATTAACAGAAAATGTGTCTTATTGTGTTCAAAGGGAGTCTAAGGCTACTGCAGGCCTCAATTCCACTTTTTTATTTGTTTTCTGTAGTTGTTTTCACATTTCCAACATATGCCTTGTATGTGCTCTCCTGTGTGAACTGCAATCATACAAAGGTTGGCCTAGTGGTTAGAGCAGTGCACTGTGCTCTGTTAAGGTTACAAGTACCTGGTTGGATCCCCACAGCCTCCACTGTGGATTCCTGAGCAGGACCCTTAATCCCAAACTGCTCTCCGAGCGCCACACAATGGCAGCCCACTGCTTTGTAAGGGGATGGATTAAATGTAGAGATACAGTTTGAGATCAAGAAAGCTCAATTATTATTATTTATTTTTAAGTGTCCCTAATATGCACTAGAGCGGAGGTCACAGATTAGCGGACCGCGGCCCAGATCTGGACCCACCTGCTGGCTAGTCCAGACCCAACCTGATTTAAAGAATTTATAAATTACTGCATGTTGTCTGATGACAGTGTCTAACTTCACTTGCGCAGCTTTCCTGTTAATACGGTAAAGCCCACCGGAGCGTCCGGCACCAGGCTGCACACGATACAAATTTTCCAATGAGCTGCTGTCAGTCTGGGTTGCTGGTTTGGCTACTTTTAGACACAGCAGGCAAACCTGTGGCAAGCCGGGCGATGGGAAAGAAGGAGAAGATGATGAGAAAGAGAGCAGAGAAAGTGTGGACTGCTGGAAGAACTGCGGTGAACTGGTGAAAGAAAAGTGACATTTTGCTCAAAGATGATCCTGCACATTTAGAGGATGTTTGGTTCGACCTGCTGCTGTGAAGCAGGATTCTCCACCATGAACAGAATCAAAAATAAATCTGGATCCAGGCTCGGAATGAGCTCCTTGATATGTGCTTTAGAATGGCTTAGTCTCCATTCAGATCCTTTAAAGGATCTGAATGGAGGTTTAAAGCCTTGCAGGGCAGCATAAAGCCCACTGCGAACATTAAGACAGAAAAAAGAAAGAAAATAACAACAACAGTTTAGGTGTTTTATAAAATATGTGAATCAGGAAATTGTTTATATGCCAAACTGAACGATTGTTGTTCTCTACTTGGAACATTTTTATTTTTTTTATTTTTTGTTTTATTAAAAAATTTATGTATACAGTAACATGGAAACCTCATTTTATTTCAGTGTTAAATTCTTTTTAAAGCAACAGATTATAATTAACAATGTCTCCAGGCCTTTACTACTTGTTTATTTTCTTTATTCGGACCTTTTTAATCGGCTACCCCTGCCGTACAGGATGGCATGACGTCACAAGTAGTGAGCTTACTGTGTTTATGGAAATACGCATGGATTGTGGTGCTGGAGCTCCATCTTGCTAACCTGACAACAGCCAGATGCATGTCTCGCTCCGCCTAGCTCCACTCACATACATCTGGGAACCCGCTCATTGAAAGTGATTTCCCCAACCGAATTTATGGTCTGTCCAATCAGGACGCAGGGCGGGTGTGTCCTGGAGTGGAGAAGGAAGCGACCGTGAGACTCCAACAACAATGGCGGCTCGCATTGAGGAAGCAAGCGTTAGCATTGATGCTGCTATTTCTTCTGTGTTGTCCAATCTATCTGATATTGTTTCATCAAAAGAACATCAGAGAACGGCTTTAAAGGCTTTTGTTGGTGGAAACGATGTTTTCGCCTTTCTCCCGACCGGATTTGGCAAGAGCTTGATCTACCAAATGGCTCCTCCTCTCACAGCGTCACGGGTTAGCCTCGGTGTGAGTGGTTGAAATAGCACGTCAATAAAGATGACAGACAAGTGGCTTATCCAATCATATGCAAGGAGTTTTGATAAGGCCCAGCCTTCCGTAAAGGCTATTCCTATGGCGGGTTCCCAGATGTATGTGAGTGGAGCTAGGCGGAGCGAGACATGCATCTGGCTGTTGTCAGGTTACCATCTTGCATTCCTTTTCAAACTGGAACCAGTACTTTAACAATGCAATGTTTTCAAGAAGAATGAAAAGAAAGACTGCTCTCTGCATTATCTTCCTCTATGCTTGTTGTTTTTCCTTCTTGATTCTGCATAACAAGATGAGGATTAAGAACCTTTGTTGAGTATTAATGACATTCAGACACAAGTTTTAGCATTTTAAAAAATCGATTCTATGTTTTTTAGACCGTCATGACAAGCTAAGGTATAGGGCACATATGGGCAAAATAATCTGGTTTATGTTCAATGTCAGTGTAACGTAAATGTGAGAGATCTTCATTCTTTTTTTAATCTAGGAAAATCTGTTTTATTCTTTTTTTTAGAGGTGGTGCATAACATGAATACGTTTCCTGTAAGTTTAAATATTGAAGGTGGTTGTAAAATAAGATGTTTTTAGGTAAAAGTGAAACTTGTTTTCAAAAAGGAAAATTGCTTGCGACCCCGCTGGTTCTCCTCAGATGGACAGATGGGCAGAAAAGAGGATGTAGTGGGGAGAAAAGATGGGTCTGAATGAGATGAAAAAGAGAGAGACCAACAGGGAAGAAATGTGTGTTTCTTGACCTTTTATTTATTGAGGGATTGTTTGCTGGAAATGCCTGGGGTGTGTTTTGAAAAGTCGTTTTTGATTATCAAGTCTCCAAACTGAGTGAAGTGACCCAGAAGTATCTAACTTGCAGCAATGAGAAAAGCTTGTATAATACAATAAACAGGAGTAGGAAGGAGGCCTTTAGGGTTTCAAATTATTTCCTTGTTCATAAAGGAAGCACTGTGCCATCCTTCACAACAAGAAATCAAATATAACGGCGCAATCAAACCTCGCCTCTACAGTCCATGTGAACATTCCCATTGAAAACCTCCCTGATTTTTGGACCTCTTTGTTAAAATGAGACAAAACAGTAGTATTTTGTTACGCTTCTTCGTCAAAAACCATAATCTGTTCAAATCCAATGGAAACTTTTATCAGAACCCCCCCCCCCCCCCCCCAAAAAAAACAGTAGATGCCCCCCCCCCCCCCCCCCCCAAAAAAAACAGTAGATGCTAGAATGTGGCACACTTAAACAAACCTGAAAGCTTGAAACTTTCTATTCAGCACTTTCTATTATGTTTGCTTTGCTTTCTGTAGCAGTGGCTTCTGATATCATGACACTATTTTGCATGGAATGATTCAGTAACAACACATGGTGCTTTTTGATTTTTCATAAACAGGTACTTAGTAGCACTAAATTGGTCCCAATAATCCCCTTATCCACTAGTAATAACCTAGAGGGATTCCCTGCGTAACTTTTGTGACTTCTCATTTAGTAACCGTTACATACTGTAGATCCATGGCTGTTTTTAAAGTCCTGATTTCTTGTGGTTTCAGACGTTTTAATCACACTGCAAACACAGCATTAGAAGACTGTGAGTCACTGATTGGTTATGGGGTGGTCTCACTAGTCACAGATAATCTTTAAACAGATCTTCAACCATGAAAACAATGTAACGCTACAGATATTGTCTATACAGTATCAGTCATTCAAAATGGCCCTTCCCAGTCAAACACCAGCCGAATGGCAGCCAACTTCCAGCCACTGGAGTGACCCCCCTCCTTCTCCCGGGCATGCATATTTTTACTATTTTAGTACAAAGATTGATGTTTAAAAAAGGAATCTTGGGGTCCAGACAAGGGCCCATCATGGAAAATGGGGGAAATTTTGAATTACTTCTATTATAAGCAAACAGTGGGTATTGATTCATATCCAGGTCTCTTCATCTTGCTACACAGCCTTCCTTGGTACCCTTTTTTTAGTCTCAGTCTGAGAACAGCCATAAACAGAGCAGGTTATAGTTGTGTTATATCTGCAAACTATAACATGTTGGACTGTAGGGGCACCTTGACATTAAAGATCTGCCCTCACTGAGAAACTACTCCATTGTGATTGAAATCGATTAATCTGAATAGAACTGACCCGACCTGTCCTGATATAAATAATTAAGTTACCAAAGGAAAAGAGTGAGAAAAGTACCAAGTTCGGTACCATTGTTATCTGCTACACAGATACAATCCCCACAGATTCCATTTAGAGGGGTACAATGACCTATCGCTCTAGGCTGCAAAAGCCTCTTAGCTACGTACTGTTTGTACAGTATGGACAATAGCCCATCTGTACAGATGTCTGCTGGATTGGGATACAAACAGCATGGGATATAGAGGATAACTTAGAATAGGCTATTCTTAATCAAAAGTTACCACTGAGCACATTTTCTCTGCTTTGTCCTTTTATTAATAAAAATCAGTGTTATTTAGCAAATAAATTATGCATTGCACCTCCTTTTTTTTCTTTCTTTACCATGTCTGGTGAGCTTTGTATCTACCTCTCTGGTGGACTGTTGTCCATGAGGGACGGTGCTACAGCCAGCCACTCCCCAACGCAATGCGCATGAATATAATGAAAGTTAGTGGAAACACAAAGAAAGCACTTAGTTTGCAGAAATGAAGAAATGGAGCAGACAGGATGCACAAAATATGGGAATCATGATTTAACTCTGGAAGTGAGGTCCCCTGGTGCTTCGAGCCTGCATAAACGCAACATAACTTCTCCCTGTAGATTAACTCCGTTACCGGAGGATCGAATTTAGGATAGGACGCTTGTCATATCCTAGAATTGTGAGTAAATCTCAGTTGATAAAATGAGATGATAAGTGCTTAAGCACATTTCTGGACTGACCTAGTTAGGGTAATTAATTCAGAAAAAGACTGCTATGGCAGCAAAAGTTACAGAAAAAATAAGCTTAGTTGCCTTTTCTAATTCATGTAGTCTACTTTTACTTACCTACTCATGAAGCAAATGTACTTACTTTGTAGGCATTTTAAACAATTTATTAGAAATTCAAGAGAGGACTCCTGGGTGGCGCAGGTTAGGAAATTCCTTTTTTTATATACATAGTGCAATGTGGCACAATAATGCAGTGACACAAACAATTCCCACTAGTCTCATATTGTTTTTTAAGTGCAATTATTCAACTCCGGCAAGCATCTGCATGTGTGAATGAAACTGGGTTATGGCAGTCCCTCCTGCTAGAGTTGTTTTTCTAAATAACATATCTGGAATACAATCAAAATTTGCTGTGAAGAAATATTGCAAACTTGTCATTTTTAAACACCTACTTACCAGCAAATATGTCAAATAAAAATCATCTCTATTAAATGTCAGACATTTGAACTACAGTAGGCTGAAGCCCTGAGTTCAATAATATTACTATTATTCTATGCAGCATTTGAACCTTGTAACAGATTTTGGACATGAAAGTTTAGATTTTTAGACACATTTTCAAACATGGAGAGTTAGAATAATGAATAACTTTAGTCATTATGGTAATCTCTGCAGTGGCAGGGACTAAATAGTTTTTCTAAGAATGGTCAGGCAGGGACCAATCTGCACTGAGGGGCGGCCTGAAAACGAATGGGCAATAAAACCACATTAGGATCAATCTAAACTAATCACAATGTACCAATCGGACATGAATGGATACAACATCCATATTTTCCTAATACATCATGAATTGAGGTTTACATCAAGACCTTGCTAACAAATCGACCATTATATTAATAAATATAGCCTTTCTTTATTTATTATATATGGTATCTGCATAATATATAGATTAAACCCATTAAGCAGTGGTTTTTTATCTTAAAGTAGAAGCTTCTTCAATATACATGGTGTTTTTACTATTGAGTCTACAAAAGGTGAAGAATTGGAGCTACAAACGGAAGTTAGGGACTACAATTTTATTCGGACTGAGCTTCAGATGTAGGTCCTGACCTGTGTACGTTTGCTGTCTCTCCCCTCTCTATCCACCAGATATCCTCTCAGTGCTTCTAGTGTATCCATAATGAGTGTGATTTGAGGTCAACTGCACGTACATCAACTTTGCCTCCTGTGATTCACCATGTTTGTAAATGAATTCCACAGGGAACTGACTTTTTTTTTACTTTATCAACATTTAATCTCCAATGTAAGCTGATGAAGTGTTGGGACTGAGATTACAGTTTTAAAAATGTGGAAACCAGCAGCTGGATAAAAAAAAAAAATCTTATTATACCATTATTAATATTGTTGACATTGCATTTGTCTTTTGTAGCATAGGCATTGGAGCCTCATGAGACCATCCTGATCTCGCAAGCTTTCAAGGTTTCACTCGCAGATCAGTCTGGAGACTCTCCGTTGAAGAAAATTTAAAGCCGTTCACCAAACGAACGTCCAATCAGCGTTGGCTTTGAGGCGGGTAGAGGTGTGACGCAACGAGAAGCGCGACAGTTCAGTCTAAAGAACATGGCGGCTTCAGCCGATGAAACTAGCATTAGCGTGGCTATCGAGCAAGTTTTATTGGAATTACTTCTGAAGTATTTCTTCACTGAAAGAAGAGCAAAACACTGCTCTGGAGGCTTTTCTCAGAGGAAAAGATGTTTTTGCTCTTCTCCCGACTGGTTTCGGCAAGAGCAGCAAGAGTAGCCTGGTAGGTGTTT
>NW_015150715.1:365290-367344 GCF_000732505.1 Cyprinodon variegatus | reverse complement strand
CCTTCCCAAAATTACTTCTACGGAAGGTTTCCAGATGGATATGTGGAGCAAATCCATCTGGCGAAGTCAGGTTATAAGCATTGCTAATTAATTTGGAATTTCAAAGGCTATGCTGATATGATTCAAAAGTGCAGTTTGGTCTGAAAAACTACATTTTATGCATCTATCAGTTACAAGACATTGGCTGTTTGATTAGTTTACCATAAAAAACCTCCCCCAGAGGAAAAAAAAAAGTTTATTCCATATCTCTAGGTTTATAAATTGATTATTTTTTTCAATAACATGTCCTCTACAAATATTTCTACAGCTATTTTCTCTAAAACAATCAAGAATTGCCATGATGCAGGGAACAAAATGAGCTGAATTACTTCTTGGTTTGCTGGCTGCACAGAGGGGGAGGAGACAGAGAGGAGAGGCTGAAGTGGAGAATCATCCAGAGGCCGATGGTTTATTGATCCCTCTGTTGTCTCCCCACCCTGACACAGTGGAGAAAATTGGACTGTTTTCTCCTGCAGTGATTGACGTCTGCTTTCCGTGAGCAGTGTTGTCAAACTTGTGGTGACATTTTCAACCCACTGAAATTATCTTTTTTTTTTTTTTCTTTTCAGCTGACTGCTGCTTTCCCTTAAAATGACACAAGTCTTTTAGTGTGTACAACATCTGAGATGACAAGTGACAAGTGTTAAGCTAAACAACCTACAACTCTGTCAAAAAGCGAGAGAGGAGGGAGAGAAGATGACAAATGGCTCTTGTGTCAGCTTTCACGATGACTAACAAAACGGCCAGCTGAAGCATGAAAAGCCTTTGTTTTAAAAAATATTCCGTCGGTGCGGCAGAACAAGGACGAGATGCTGCGTTGCTCTGAGAGGTTTGTTAGAATAGCTTTTCAGTGGAAAGTGACTCCAAATGCCTTCCAGGAGTCAGTCATCCAGAAATTGCACTCATGATAAAACTAAATGATGTGGTTAGAGTATGTTTGCTCCCAGAGTTGCATTTTGTTTACAGATATTGCTTTGTTAATCTCAGTGCTTACGCTAATTTGAGGTAATATGTTAAAGGCATGAGTAGTTAAGACATGCTGAGCTGAATATGTAGAAATTTTCCTGTATGTGATATGTAAAAAAGAAAAAGTTTAAAAAGATTTATCCTTTTATATATTTTTTTTCCTCTTTTTTCACCTTTGCAATGCATGCTGGGTTGACGACCCAGTTAGGTCTTACTGGACTGGAATGTATAGAGAAAACAAAGGAAGGATAACATTACCAGAGTTGTTTTTTTCATCGTATTGTGCTTGACTGGTGTAAATGAAGACAATGCCGTTATGCATGAAATATCAGAGCTTGGTAGCTAAATTGCCTTTTGAAAGTGTAAGATCGAGGTCAATAGAGTTCATGTCAGGTAGAAACATAATTGGATAGATTTATTGACTCAGAAAGATCTGTAAGATTAGTTATTTTATTTGTGAGTGAGAGTTCGCTGAGTAATATAAAAAAATGGAAAAACATCTTTAACTATTAACAGAATTTATTCCACTCAATGACACAAGGAAACTGTTTACTCAGGCCCACACCATTGCTCAGGAAACAGAGATGCCCAACTAAAAGTCTTGCACCTGTTTATTCTAAAGCAACAAACTGTCAACATACAGCAGTCTGCAAACATCCAGACCATCCAAGCTTAACGGAAGACTAGCTCAGCATCTGGCTCTCCTCAAAAACTACAGTTGCTTCCCACAAAACACAGAGTTTCTAAATAAGATAACAGGTATTCACTGGTTGCTTAAGCAACACAGGTGCCTAAAGCTACAGATTTAAGCGTTGGAATGTCTGTCTAGCTGATATGCTCTGCTAGCCTGACGTAGTCCTACTCAATTCTAGTCAGAATATGAGTCTGATGCTGCTCCATAGAGCTGTGATTATGGGGCGTGTTTTGAACGAACCAGGAAAAAAAATGCCTCTGCACTCAATTGGATAGACCTACAACCAATAAGAGCAACGGAGTGCGTGACCTATGTTAAGTAACGCATAAAATAATTAAAAATTAATTAAAATTAA
>NW_015150715.1:363408-364666 GCF_000732505.1 Cyprinodon variegatus | reverse complement strand
TGTGGGCGGGACTAAGTTCGGAATGACACTCAGGCTAATGCTCTGCCAGGTTAAGAATGATATTAATCTTTTTAATTCATCTACATCGTTTTCTTGAATTACCATGCTGCATTGTCCCAGTTATAGTCCTGACTTGATTATTTTGTAGATTGTGAAGAGGGCGCTAACAACCAGGGTGATAACAAGAGCCTCTAAGTTTAAAGACATACACTGATCAAAAAGCTATTCAAATTAAACATTAATATCAATATTAATAATAATCTTTTATTATATTATTAAATAATTAAGATAAATACATAAATGAAAGCGCATGCATTATAAACCAAAAATATATTACTGTGCTGCTCTACAATCCTACCGATCACTGCTGAAAAAAAAATAAAATCAGTTTTATTCTCTCTTATCTGAATTTTTTCCCTGAGTTCATTCAGCTGAAAAATATGAATAAATAAAATAAAATACAAAAATCTATGGCACACAGACAAAACAATACTTCAAAGAGACATCACGTTTTGTACAAAGAAATGTAAAACATTAAGTGATGAATCAAGGCAGTGGACCCAGAATTCAGCCAAAGGTTCTTTAAAAAAGGAATTTATTAAAGAAAAAGCAGAGCAACACCAAAAAGGATTGAAGAATGAAAAAGACTACAGACTACAGGTGTCAGCAGAGGCTGATTGAAGCCAAAATAAAAGGAGACTGGATGGAAGAAGAGGGGAGCTGATCCGACAGGTGATAGAGACGGACACGCTGCCGAGCGAGGGGGGTGGGAAACGGTGGCTGCATCAGCTCCACCCTTCCCTCCATCTGAGGGATGGAGCCACACCTGCGTGCAGCAGCTGTGGGGCGCAGTTAGTGCATTCCGCTTTCAGCCCAGCTTGGATTGTTAAAGGGGGAAAAGCAAAAACCAAACCAATCCAAACATGCAAAGCATAAAACACAACCGCATCAACACTACATTCCCATAATGCAAATGGAGGCCCGTCGAAATCACAGCAGTGCGCACAAGCGGCGGTGGCCTGTGGGCGTGTTGTAATGGTAATTAATAATCATCCAGCGTGCTGTGAATAAACAATTCGCGGATCGGACCTGGCCCGCGGGCCTTTACTTTGACATATGTGCTTTAGAAGAATAAAAAAGGAAAGCTCTCCATACAGCAAACTCCACCAACAGCGTGTTAGTGAAGTTGTCTGGTGCACACCGTGTCCATGTGTTTGAATTGTTAGTCTTCAATGTGCCCTTAAAAAACACACACACA
>NW_015150715.1:354601-362524 GCF_000732505.1 Cyprinodon variegatus | reverse complement strand
ATATATATATATATATATATATATATTTCTTAACTCTCAGCTTCTACAGTATCCTGCCCACATATGTTTCAGTAAGGTCATACAAGTATTAGTTTTGCACAGCATAAAGGTGCCATTTAACACAGACTGAAAGAAGAAAACAGACAAATTAATGACTAAAAGTAAATTAATATTTATTTGCCCACTGACAATGCTCAAATTATGTGTCAGCTTAAAGAAGAACCGAGGTGAGATGAAGATCCTGTTTATCCTGGAGCTAAGCTTAACGTGTCAGGTCTTCACCCTGATGTTTGCTCGCTAATTAGACGGCATTCATCTGTGGAGAGGGGAGACATAACAGCACCCAATCAGAGACGGTTCTTATATAGGCGCTACAGAGAGTATAGAAAGCTTAGAAGCATCACCAGATGTAGGTGGAAGACTCAAAATATTTACTAACCCCTTAAAATAGTAATATAGGTATTTGCGAGAGGCTGAGAAGCACTAATGATGCAGGAACAGCAAGAGGCAGTATTTCTGCTGAGGAAAAAAAACAAAAACATTTAGAAAATCTTGGTGAATAGTTGTTTGAGTCTTCATTGCATTGAAACATGAGTTTATGATTTCTATTTTTTTTTTTTTAGAACTGCTTTCCACTCATTGGACCATCTCTGTCAGGTTTACTTTAGACGGACGGTCCAGCGGGGAACACAAGGGTGATGTAGTGGGGGAGGTGATGTCACGACACATTCAAGGAGCCGAAAAACCTTAGAGAGCAGAAACACAAAAACCTGACGATAAAAAAATAAAGGGGAGAAAAACAGAAATGAAAAGGCTGTTTAACGAAAAGTGGAAGAAAGCAGGGCGAGAATGTTTGGTGTATGATCCAAGGGGAGAACATCATCGGGCGGACTCTTTGCTTTTTCTACATTTTTCTGAAATCTCAGGCAGATATTTCATTTTTGCACTCTTAGTATTTATTAATGTAAATAAATATTAAAACTGTTTCTTATTAGTTTTATTCCAGTTTAACTTTTAAATTAATCTTCTAATTCTCTATTCTGCATATTTTCCTATAAAAGGACTTTTAAACAGAACCAGATTGGAGCAGAATATATTATAATGACCTTAGTCATTATAATATATTCCTTAGTTGTAAACATTTGATGTAGTCTTGATATGAGTGTGTACGAGGGTTACCCGGTAATTACATTTTAATAAGTTGTATATCCTGTTCAGGTAAATTTTAGGATATCATACTCAGCTTTAATCATTTTCAAATGGTGTCACAACAACAAAAGTGTGGCTATTGAAAATGCTAGGTGGCTAGTAACTTTTAAAAAATTACTAACATTGGCTTCTGAGCAAAAAAAGTTAATGTCAAGCCCTGATATATTTTTGGCATATTTATAAAAAACATGAATTGCATCCAATCAATGATCAATGAATAATTATGATTTTGTTTAACTTATACATGTAAAAAAGCTGTTTAAATTAATGAATAATTATTTGAAATACATACATTTTTACAATAAGTCTTTGTAGAGGATTTTATAACCAGATATGCATTGCTCAAATTAATTTCTGTTTTTCTGCAGCAATCGGGAACAGCATTCTTTTAAAACTACCTGTCGCATTTAAGCATGAGCAGAAACATAACTGAGATCTTACTTTCTTGAAAGGCCAATAGATTTAGTATTATAAAAAGTTTTTTCAATGGTTAAAAAAAATGATTAACACACAGGTGCATAAAGTTAGTCAGATGTGTAAAAATTATTTTGTGGATATGAGTCATGAAAGTTTCAAAAACAAGCTCTGATCTTAGCTGAAATGATGAGCCCAAAAAAGCATGACAATCAAGGAAAACCCATAATGACTAAGTATGTCTCTAATGAGATCCCCTTGAGAAATACACCCACTTGTTGCTTTATGAGGCGCACTTGTTGAATTGCTTGTTAACACTGACAGCAGCTCAACCAGCCACGTGGCAGCGACTCAGAGCGACATCCAGATGTTCAGAGTGAGCATCAGAATAGGGGGAAAAAAGACATATAAACTGCAGTTCCCTAAAGTTCAAACAGAATGGTTCTCAAAATATATCCAGCAAGAGCCGCAGCTAATGTCAGAGTCCGGATTAGAGGCAGGTTAAATGTTTGCTTAAACAACCACTCAATAAATTCAGGGCGTTGGATGCAGCATGACATATCTGAGAGCGCAGTAGATTCAACATTGAGGAAGAGGGCTAAAGTAGGATAAAACCACACCAGGGGCTGTGTCTGTTAGTGAAGATTAGCACAGGCTAAATACTGTTGGACACTACCAAAAACTGCAAGGGTAGAACAGTGGGTAGAGATGTTGCCTGACAGCAAGAAAGTTCTTGTGTTTGATTCCTGGCCTGGAGTGTTTCTGCGTGGAGATTGCATGTCCTCCATGCATGCATGGATACTATGGCTTCCTCCCACAGTCCAAAAAACTTAACTGTTAGGGTAATTGGTTTATCTAAATCAGTGTTTTTCAACCTGGTCCTCAATGTTTGCCCTGCATGTTTTAGATTTTTTCCCAGCTTTCACACACCTCAATTGATAGCAGATTATCAGGCTTTGCTGAACCTCAGAAACATCCAAAACATGCATAACAGGGTGCCTTGAGGACCAGGATTGAAAAACACTGATCTAAATGTTCCTTAAGTGAGGGTGTGTGTCCTTGGTTGTGCGTCTCTGTGTTGCCCTGCAACAGACTGGCGAACTGTCCAGTATGTACCCCACCTCTCGCCCGTAGCCTGCCAGAGATAGACACCGACTCTGACAAGGACTAAGCGGGAGAAGATGTATAAAGAAGAAGTGAAAGACATGAAGAATGTTGCATGATCCCTGATTGCAAAGGAGACATTTAGATAAAGTAAACTATCAGGGTAATAAGTTGTATTATTATTAGCCATGGATCTAGTAGTTCCCCTGTGGAAGCATATTTTTTCTTCACCTATTTGTGAGATAAAATGTTTTGAGTGTGCCTGCCTGAGTAGGAGTGAGCCTCTGTGTTGTAATGTTTAAGGTGGCGGAGACAGAAAGCAGATGCCTTCTTACTCTAGACAAGGGTGAAGGGAAGGTCATGAGAAACAAGAATGAGTTCACTCAGCCTCCTTCATGCTGTGAACGGGAGACCTGTTCTGAGTGTTTCTCTGGCTAAAATTTATGTCCTTTGATGATTTAAGTGTATTTTCTTGAGAATAATCAAATGTTCAAGTGTGAGAAAGTTTCCTTATGCAGGGGGTGGGTTTGTTGCCCTGGGGGAATGTGTGTGATTTTGTAATGCATCAATGTATGTACTGGAATGCCTCAGTCAGAGCTCTATTACTTCATCCGAAGACGTTAAATAAATTTGAACATTCGCTAGCAAGAGTCTCCGCTTCCTAACTCCACACCCCTCTGAGTCAGCAGGTGGCAGCAATGATACCCTCAAATGGAATATACTAACTAATTTGACATTTTTGCCATTGATCTAATAATTACAAACTTACAAGAAAATGCTGTCATTGGTTGTTCACATCGATAAACTAAAATTAAAGAATGAGTTCTCATCTTAAGACGGAATCTTTGCATTTTGTGAGTAAAAAGCAAAGCTCTGTGCCTCTGCAGTCATTTAGAAGTCTCCTATGTAATTTAAGATAACTGTTCAGCAAATTTAATGTGTTTTATGCAAAAACTATGTAGTGATTTTTTTTTTGCAAATTACCGATGTTGTTCTTGTTCATTTTCCAGTTGGTACAGTGTGATTGGTGTAGATTGACGATAAACTGGTTTTGGTTTTTCGTGAAAACTACATTTAGAATTATTTCTGGTGATGTTGCCTGATATTAAAATGGGCTAAAATAAATGATGCAGTTGTAATTTCTCACAACACTGATGCTTGATTAAAAAAGGCTTATAGCCTATTATTCAGATGGTCAACCAAATGGTTTATTATTTGGATAACCAAATGGAGATAGAGGGTTAATAGAACCCGTTAATCGGTAAATTGTTAATACTTCCACCTAATGAAACTAGTCAGTATTCAGTTTGCTAGTCTCTCTCCCCTGCAAGACTTTTACCTTAGATCCATTTCATCTCTAGCCAATTACAAAACTGTTGTGGAACATTCCCAGCAAGCACCCTGTGCCTCACGAGCCACTAACAGACCATAAGCATTCCTCACAGTGCTTATTAAGGGAACTGAATCCTATCCTGAAATAACTCTCTCCCTCGAATCATTCCCCACCCGCCACCGAACACCGCTTATAATTCTATTCGTCTCCTGATTGCAAGCGCTGCAGCTCCTCCTGATGTATCTTCCACACACCATTAAAGAACGACCTCATGCTGTAATCACTACACTGGTGGAAGTAACTGCATCCTGATTTTAATCACTGAAGCGTAACATTCTGGATCATAACTGCCCGTCAAGCTATTTTGAAAGAGAAAGCAAAAAAAAAAAACAAGGCTGGGATTTGGCTAATGAGAACCCTTAGCAGACTCGTTTTTCATCCGGAAGCACAAAGGAAACACTCAGCAGTCTGGCCTAGGATTAATTACAACATCATCTGTGGTGTAGATCAGATTGCAGCTCATGTTATTCGCTTGACCAACTGAATATCCAGATTTGCAGATTCATAGTTGCTTGAGCTTCTTTTCCTGTTTTTCCAAACTTACATTATCCTCAACTAGCATTAAAATGCCTTAAATGGTGGTAAATGAACAGACATTTCTGGTGCTCTGCTGCTTCTCTCCTATACAACTAGTCCATTATTTATTCATTTCAATGATAAGACCATTCATTAATGTGCTGTTGCTTTCAGAATCCTGTGCTATCACCCGTGCATGTTGTGATAAATCACAGCAAAAAGGCAAGTCAAAAATGCTACTGTGACCATAGGGTATTAATCACAGCAGGACAGACTATTAATCGTCCTCCATCCGTCTTTTGATGGTGATGTTAAAGGATCTAAACAAACAATTCCATGTTAGTAGCTCTTATCAGAAGTGTTTGGTGTTTTATGAGGATTACTTTTATGTACTCTCAAGGGGAGTGTAGGAAAAAAAAAGAGTTTTTCTTGAATTTTTTTTGATGGTTTTTATATTTATTCTAACTATCTATCTTTCACTGCTTTTGGGGCTGATTGTAACTGATGCCATTCACTCTGTTTGTTGTTGCAGCATCCCCAACGGTGCCTCCCCTTCACTCAGAGCATTTCAAACCCTGCCATGAGAAGGATTTGGCCTACTGCCTCAATGGTGGTGAATGCTTTGTCATCGAGACACTCAGTGGCCCCCACAAGCACTGCAAGTAAGTGATTGCCCAATTTAAAACCTCTGCTACTTTGAGGTTCGGATGGTTATTCCACATGTTTGTCTTTGCCACAATTTTCGGGTGGCTGGATCCTGTTGTGGCGAATTAGCCAACCGACAATTATCCATTTTCCTGTCTCATTACCTGCCCTAACTGTTAATTCCCTGTGTGGTCAGAGTGAGTCATACATTTGCTAATGTCAAGGTTAGCTAGAAGACTGTGTTTCAATAAAAAATACCACACGCTCACAGAATCACAACATTTATACAAAGAGTTTGAACAGACATGAGTGGCACTGTCTTATTGATTTTAAACTGAAAAGCAACAATAACTCTTATCTAATAGAAAAAAAAATCATGGCAATATGCCATAATTATGGACATTACATAGAAGTTTTTACTTTTATTTTTTTTTTACATGTCCCATTTGCCAACATAACACTGAGAATTGATACCCCAGTGCTGCATTATAGTAAAAAAGCTTTGCTTTCACAAGTCGACCATCATGGCTGTTTATATATGATTCCACGTGGTAATTATGTATGAAGGTTTATAACAAGTGGCTTTTTGGGATGGAAATTATATGCAGTGGACACAGGCAGAGAGGGGGGGGGGGGGGGGAGTAGAGGGGATAAGAATTAAGGCGAGAGAAAGAAAGAATAAAGGAGAAAAAACACCAACCACAACAAAAAATGAAAAAATTAAGTTCAGTAAATTCATGTATACAGGCATCTTCCCTTCAATTAAAAATATTAACTCTAGCTAACAGCTAGAGAAGTTTTTAGTACATTAATGAGCGTGGCTGGATCAGAATAATAGGTTAGACTCATATGAATATACTGCAACAGTCCAAAGCTAATTATACTTTATAAAACCTGCTTTGCCATTTTTTTAATTGAAGTTGTTTTATGCCGACACAAACATGCTTAGTTCCTCTCGCTGGATGTTTAATTTAAATGAAGGCACTAAAAAGATGTTCAATTGATGGTAGGATAGTGTTTAATCTTAACCTTTTACCTTCAAAAAACCTAAAAAGTAATATTTTTACATATTGGTTTGGATATTTTTTTTCCCACTGTTGTTTATTGACTTGTGTGCAAATGATGCCATAAAAGGAAATATGTTGAGCCTTGAGTATTTTTGGAGCCTTTATTTATTTCTTTTTGGATTATCTACTGAGGCAAAATGAAAGTGTTTATAACAATTAAGACAAATGGCTTCTTTCACATATTTGATCAATTTACCGATACACCCCAGATACTTGGTCATTCTTTAATAATGTAGGGTACATATTTTATTTAATTCAAGCACAACTGGTTTAGAAAAAGACTGAGTTTTTATTCACTGTAACATAAATGTCCAAAGCTAAACGCTGTTATAAAAAATGTCAAAATTTCAACAAAAAAGGCAGAGGATAGTCATCATCAGTTAAACCTTCTACAGAGCTTATAGACCTTTAAATCAAGATCAGTGTTTTTGTTGTTATTTTTTTATTCCATCTGTGTTAGTTTATTTATTCATTGCTGTTAGTACTACGCTCAATGTACTTCTTTGTGTGTGTGTGTGTGTATGTGTGTCTTGTTGCCCTAGATTTAAGACGAGAGCTCATGGGCACTATACCCCTTCAAATTTAGGACCTTTTGCTAATTAAGTCCCAGAAAAACATCTTCCAAAATCTAACCTCAGGACTTCCATGTGACCCTTTTTTATGAGATTTCTTTCCTTACTCATGGCTCTGGCTGCTCATATGGGGTTGTTTTTGTGAAGTTTTGTGTTGAGAACAAGTGGGAGAAAACTGGAAGCTTAACATGAAGATGCACCAGTGCTATATCGGAATTAAGGAAAACTGGAGAACCCATTCACATGAAGATGAAACGGCTTCTTTTTATTCGCTATGTAGAAAAACTAAACATTCGTGTATCTGCCTGAGGCTAATGATCGCTACACCTGTGTTGTTTTAGGCGAAGGTGAAGCCCATCAAATATTTATTTTTGATGAATGCCAGAAAATAAAAATACTTTTTAGACAATAAGTCAAAACCTTATTAAAATGAAGAAGTTGGTATTAGGGATGGGAATTCATATAGGAATTCATTGATTATATATATATATATATATATATATATATATATATATATATATATATATATATATATATATATATATCCATTTACTGATTTAGTCAAGTAAAAAAAAAAAAAATTCCAATGTTATGAGGACCGCGTCAGAACCATAGCCCACTCTCTGCATAGCCGTCTGTGAAGGAACTCTGGCTCTGATGGCGAGTTTTTTGTAATATTAATTTTATTTGTGTTTATCTGAATGTGTTAATTATTATTCCCCCCCTAAATGAAAGAAGTTTTATTATTATCTAGAGACTATTAATAACAGGAGGTGAAATACAGCTCTAGAATAGCCGAGCGTGTAGTGACGTCACGAGTACGCTTCTGTTCTAATCGACCCATATTTATGCTGCGTGCTCCCGTTCTGCCAGAGTCCACACTTTCCAGTGTTCGTCTCAAGAACCTTTTTGGCACATGAGTCTGTACTTGTGTCCTTGTGAGTTTAGAAAACGCCAAATTGTGTCATTCTTGTGGAACTATTTTAGGGCCGTACCTCAAACG
>NW_015150715.1:343036-352736 GCF_000732505.1 Cyprinodon variegatus | reverse complement strand
TCTGTGGGAGTGGGGCTCGAACTCAGAACATCAGGATTCTAGGATTCCTCTATGCCGTACCCACAAGGCCGCCACTCCCTACATAAAACTGGAGCAATACCCCCAAACAATCTGCATGACGCTGTTTCGCCCACTCTGAAACTTGTGCACTTGCTTTAATTGATCACTTCAGGAGAATTTTATGTTTTGGAGGAATATTGATGTAAAAACCTAAGGTGTCAGGAGGATTACGCTTTGTATTTCAATATTTATTTTGGTAAACTGTCAATGAACCACAGGTATGATTTAGATTATTTCATTTCAGGGACTTCTAAGACATTGTTGCTAATAGGCCACTGATGCAGCATGCAGAGCTTCCAGCAGAATGCAGTCAGGATGCAGGATGCAGTCCCTGGTCAGGCTATTGATCCAGGAAAACAAATTAAACATTTAAAATTGCATATGCAAATTCAAAGTTACAACTTCATGATCCATAAAAGGCACTATAAAATTACAGATCACATTTCACTTGTAAACTATATACTACATAAATACATAAATGAATAAATAAATAACCAAATAAATAAGAAATATGATATAATCTGGTTCAGAGCATCACGTAAGTTACGTATTTATAAAAATAATATTAACAACAATGTCAGGAAAGTCCTGAACTGGAAGACATTTTAAGTTTTCTCTGCATTTCTTCTGGTATTCTGGTTTAGTCTGACACAATGTCTGATATTATTAGATTAATCTGATAATGTGGATTTCTTATACAGCAAAATTAAAACATTATGTTTCACCAAAAAAAAGGAAAAATAAAGTTCCCGCTTTATTTTTAAATCGCTAGTCAGAGACCATGTAGTCATAAATCATGGCTGGCACATGGTCTACGCTCATGGGCATACAGTAACCAAATGATGAATTTGTAGCTTATGGGTTCTGCAGATAGATGCATGTAAAACGTGTGGTAGGGATTTATAAGCATCCTATTCATTGTATTTTCTCTTCTTTTTTTTAACCTCAGATCTATTTTATTTGAGCTTAAAGGTGAATGCAGAAAAAAATGAAATGTTATTTTTACATTACAATTTAAGTATGAGTATGTTCTATTAGAAAAACAGATATTAACTTAGATCATCTTTTTGTTTAAAGAAAGAAGAAAGAATGATGTCAGAAATGGTTAGGATATACAGAAAAACGAGGGTGTTCTGTTTGTGGACAGAGAGACGGGAGATTTCACAGGATTGTTGCCCCTCTCGCCTGCTCACATCTGTTGCCATGACAGCGTAATCTAAGGACAATCCATGCTGTTAAAAAGCGGAGGTTTGAGTTGTACACTGCAGTGGCCTTGATCACACACTCTGTGAATGTTAATGTGTGCCGAGTTAGAAACCAGTGAAACATTTACACTGGGCTGATTTCAGCTGAAACCTGTGGCAGTGAGCGTTCTTGTGAAAATACAAAGCACAAATATGGCATTTTAGGGGGGATGTGAGTCATAGCTTGTATTTTATGGCAATAAAGATAGATTTATGGTTTGTACATGTTTGAGACCTGAAAGATGCCTTCTAAGGGCCTAAAAGAGGGTGGATGCATTAAAATTCCAGGTCCTCATCAGTCAGGTCCTTTCAGCAGGCTGGCTGTATTTTAGATTGCAGACATGGTGAGTCTAAGATTCAATCTCTCCCTTTAAGATGATTAAATCCCTGACGTTCTGTCTCTCTTTGACATTATTGATTCGACGGGTGCTCTTGATTTGCTGAACAGCTTTTGACACATTTGACCTCAAAAATCTTGGTAACTGAAGTATATTTTCCTGTCAGCAATTTCAGTTAGCTGTTTTCAGTCCTACAGCATCACTGTTTTTTGTGGGTAGTTCATTTTTTTAGAAATAATTGTAGAGAATGCATCCATACTGCTTTCTATTGGCACTTAGAGGTGCATAGTCCTGTTACTTGACTTCATTTAATTTTTTTTTTTTTATACATCGGTAGCTTACAAAGTTTTTCTGAAAATTTGTCACATCCTGCTATTGTTTTATTTCTTTTTTTTGTGTTTTACACTTAGTTTTTCCTCAGTTTATTAGTAAAATTATCATTTATTTGTATTATAACAATAAAAACAGCGACATGAGTTGCAGCAGGTAAACAAAGAAACTTCTGCAACTATGGAAGCTAGAACCTCCCAGCAAAGGTGTGAAAACAAGGAAAAAAAAAATCCAACATCCAGTGTCAAAAAAAGCAACCAAAAAACATTTAATCCAATTGGCATAACACTGGAGTACTGCAATGAATACATTATGAATGTTGGTGTTCACTGAAGCGGGAGCTAAAGCTGCTGAGGCATTTAGATGAAGCCTCTAAGTTGATGGATGCATGAGTAAATGTGCTTATTAATACTGATGCTAGTGATAGCAATGCTATTCTTAGTCTCTACAGTCTATGTGCAAACAATATAATAAAGAGAGAGAGAGAGAGACTGAAATAAACAGAGAGGGGGTGAATGGACTAAAGATCAGATTCAAATCAGGGCTTATTAAGGATGCACTTACAAAGAAGCATTTGAATGTGTTTAATTTGTATTCATTTCAATAAAAACACAACAGTGTTTAGTCCAGTAGAGGACTTAGATAGTAAACTCTGAAACAATCTGACCGTATGATCTGGTTGACTTCTCCCTGTAAAGTGCCTTGATAAGACATGTTGTATATTGGTGCTAATTCAATAACCACTATTAATTGTTTATTAAAACAATTTGAATGTCCAAGCATCAGCATTTGACATATTGGGAATGAGACTGCATTGGAATTTAGGTCAGGGCTAATAGACGGCCATTGTTTTCCTCTAAGCCATTCTTGGGTGTTTTTGGCTGTGAATTTTTGGCCAATATCTTGTTTTAAGACTAGTGACCTGCAACTGAGACCAAGCTTTCTGACACTGGGCATTAGACTTCTCTCTAGAATCCCTTCAAAGTCCAGAGATTTCATTTGACCTGCTAAAATTTAAGACAACCTGTGCCAGATAGAGCAAAGCAACCACAGAACATAAAAAGCCTCCTCCATGTTTGACAGTAGGGACAGTGTTCTTTTCTTGATGTGCCATTTTCCCATCTGTGAAAATAGAGCTGATGTTCCCTGGCAAAAGGTTTCATTTCGTCTAATCTGTCCTTAAAACATTCTCTCAGAAGCCTTGTTGCCTGTCAACATGTAGTTTGGCAAATTCCAGTCTCCTTTTTTATGGTTTGATCTTTAAAATGTTTTTCTTTTTTATTACCATTTATATTATCTTTCTCTTTGATTTCTCATAAATTTTCCTCCTGCAATCATATCCATGGAGGTTGGTTGCACTCCCAAGGGTCTTACATATCTGAAAAAATATGAGCAACTATAGTCACAGGAACACCCAGCTGCTTGGAAATGTTCTTATAGCTTTATAGCCTCTTATATGCACAACCCTGTACCTGCTTCCGAGAAGGTGAGCTTCAATGACTGTCTGAAACCGTGGCTCACCACAGATATATGCCTGAAAGTGCACATGTGCACAAAAAGATAGCTAACGGGATTAGCATGTAGGAAAACCTTACGTAGACAATCAACCTGGATATAAAAGATTGTCCTCTATACCTTTAAGATCTCCCTTTGGTCAGATTATTTTCAGACTTTTCTAGGGGTGCCGTTAATTTTTTCGAGGCATATTTCATGAGTTTATTTTTAAAGTCATAGAGAAACGGCTGTTCCAACTGTTACATTTCCGTATTCTCCCGAGTGGTGCCCGACTTTAAACGAGTGTATACAGTGAATGAGATTGGTTGTTTATCAAGAGGATTGCTGTGGCAGAATGTTTGCAAGCAAGTTTGCTTTTTCAACCGTATATTAGCTGCGACATATAAATCAAGATGCTATGACCAAAAAAATTTGACTGACAGATGACTGTTGATATATGATTTGCCAAATTTAGATGTCAAGCTGACATATAAGTAACTGGCCTGCATAAGATAACGAGAAAACCCACAGATTTTTTTTTTTATTAAAATTTTCTAAATTGTGGGACAATATTGTCTGATAAAGAATACATTTATATACATGTTTAAGCTATAATGATTTATATATGACTTTAAAAACCATTCTGTTGAAGAATGCCTGACTTACATTTGTTCATTTCTATAGAATTGTTCTTTATTGTTATTTTTGTCAGATCAAAGTTATTTCTATGACCAGTGTAAGTTTTTCTGTCTTAAAACAAGATGTACCAACAATTTTGTTCAACTGTGTCTAAGGATTGAAATAGATATCTGTCTTTTTAGTAAGTAAGTGATTATGAACTGGCAGCCAAAACTGTTACTGTGTTATTAAAAATTAACACAAGACTAATATTTGGGGTTTCTCCTTTAAGTTCTTTGAGTGTGATTTGTCTTTATCAAATACATAAATGATAAATTTCACTGCAGGCAGTGGATCAATACATAATCTCATTTATTTTGTGTTTGAAACAAATTGAAACAAATCAGGCTGTAAAGAGCTGCTCAGCACAGGCCTTTTAATGGGGATAAATTGTGTTGGTTTGTGTCCTTGTTTGTCACAGAATTAATCATTTTTATTTGAGAGATGAGTCTCAATCCTTTACGCAATGATTTTTTTCCCAAAGTGCAGTAACTCAAGCATCAAGCGGTGGGTCCCGGTCGGTTGTAAAGTGAGTGCAGATCATCCCCCTGAGCGCTGTTTAGCGCTGTCGGTGTGCGACGGCTGTGTTAGTAAAGCTGGCAGGGCTGCAGGAAGGAGGTGTGTGATAATCATGTGGAGGGCTCAAGCTTTCCAGTCCTGCACATACTGCTTGGAGCAGCACAGTCAGGCATTCAATCATTAGTGCTCAGCTAACCAGGAAATTAGTCAGCGTGCTAAGATAATACTGTTTTTCACAAGATGGCAAAAGGCCAAGTTATTCAGAGATAAAAGAATGTGATGCTGAAATTAATTACTTTTTTTCTGCTTGGCACATTTTTCCCAAAGACATTTTTTTTTTTTTTATGTAATTACTGCCTTAAGTAACTACAATTTAAATATCCCCCACATCCTATACATACATTTCTTCTCCCCCTTTCTCCCCCTTTTTGTCTAATTCAAACTCTGAGTGAAACCGAGTGCTTTGTGATTACCAATCCATAATACCTTAACTGTTTGGCCTCCATATTCAGATAAAGGGCCAGGGACCTTAAATGTGTTTAAACAGAATTAAATTTAGGGCCTTTTCAACCATCACGCACCACCAATGGATATTGTTTTTCAACATCCATATTTAATTGTTTACCTATGGTCCAACAAAGTTAAAACAGTAAACTAGAAATTCAAGTAAAACTACACACACATATTAACATCTTGCTGTATGTAGTAATGACCATCTGTTGACTCCCATTGACTTCCATTGATTTTCAGTCATCTTCTACCTCTTTCTGTGCCCTAACCCTGACAATAACAATAAACCTAACATAGAATTTGTCTCTATTCATTCAGTTATTACTCAAAGGACGATGGATCTGACCTCAGTGATAAATTGTTCACTGCATAAAACAACCACAAAAGACCATGGTTTAAAATACAATATGGTACCTTTAGTAGCTAGAAATCACAAAGTATTATTGTAGCTAATAACTCTGCAACACTAAACACTCTTGAAAATTTGCACAAGTAAATACAAGCAAACAAAAAGGGGAAAAGAGTTTTTGGTAGTACATTCCAGAGTCTCTGAGGATCGTTCAATTTTGAAGCCTTCATGCATTCAAAGTGTCACTTAAAAGCAGCTAAATGTAAAGAACTCTGATGCAGTGATGTTAAATGTAATCAAAACATTGAAGTTTCACTCGGTTTTACATTGAAAAATTGCTCATGGATGCATGGAGACACTGGAAAGAATGGGTTAATTCAGCTGGTAGGAGGCGGTTCAGGGGCAGGCCAGCTAGAACAGGTTTGAAACTTATGAAAAGGATGCTACCATAGGGCTTGCAGTGAGGTAGCTTGGAGCTAATGATCCTAGTCAATCTAACTGTAGTAGACTAAAGGGCTGGTTATACTCCCCGCATGGTTGGCATGGTTGGCCACTTCTGGTTTTGAGGCTCTTAGAAACAGTTTAGTTCATACATCTCGATCTGGCTCTGTATTCAGATATATGTCGGCGTTTATTATTTTGTTTATTGATTCTGTCCTTATCAATGGAATGTTAATGATCTCTGGGCAGATACATACGTTCTTCTATTAACTTGAATGACCTGACAGGTAGATTCTCGGTCTCATTAGCTCAGCTCAAGCCTCACTGCCCTCCATCCAATGCCTTTTCCCCAAGAGATTGTGTGACAGCATTAACTGGCGAATGAAGGTAACCTGTGGGGGTTTGGTAACAAATCCTTGCAAAGTCCCCGCTGATAAGGTAACAGCCATTTCCTGAAACTCTCAGCTCGAAAGGAATAGGTTTCAAACTTACCAAAGAGCCAAGCACAGCTTGGAGGCTGCTGTGTTTCTCTCAAACTGAAATGCAGGTCATCTAGCTGACCTCTTCCCAGCTGAAGGTTTTTCCTGGAGGAAATCTTGAGTTTTTCCTACAGTTTTAAAGCTTCCACATGTTCCCATGGTTTAGAGATGTCTTTTCTTTTGCACTGTTTCAAGGTAAATTCCAAGATGGTCTACAGTAAGTACACACTTTTAATATTGTACTGTAATTACTTTCACCGGAAATAACTCCTATGTTTACAGAACCTTATAATGTAATCAGTTTGTATAAAACTGGTCATGCGGTTCTGTTGCATTGCCCCAATTCAGAGTTAATTCACTTGACCTTTCTTTAATAATAATTAGAAATAGGCAGGTTTTCTAACATATTAATACTTTATGCTCTATCAAGCAAATAACATTGCAAATTCTTTATTAATGCATTTGAAAAATTAATTGTTTATATGTGTAATTGGCTCCTCTGCTCTGTTAAACAACAACATGCTAACAAATCCTGAATTTAATGTTTCCATTTGAAGAAAGCTCTCTTTATTCACTTCCCCTGTCCATTGAACACGTTCTTAGCCGAATTTGTTCATTTTTAGGTGCGTCTGACTTTTACTAAATATTTTGGGATTCATGGCTCACTGGCTCCAGACCACACATCAATCCCATTAAACTTTAATGATACTGTCTGGGATTGATCAAAGTAGTTCTTCTGTAGTGTCCTGTAGATGCCACTCAGGGCATTGAAACATACTGCAGCCACTTGCCCAAAAATGCAGTGTCATCCCCAGAGATTATTATATCCTGCTAGTAAATACAGCAAAAGCCTGTAAGTATAAAGAGAGGTCACTTTGCTCTGTGAGGTACTGTTGTTGACAGGAGGGATTTACCTTGACAGAAGGAAGGCCCTTCAATAAAGATATCAGAACGCTACAGTATCATCAGAAACAGGACAAAATAAGTTTTTAGATTCTACAATAGAGAAATGTTCAAGAAATCCATTAAGCAAGTTGCTTGTCTAACAGTTTCTCATTTAGTCAATTATTCTCTATATTCGGTCTTGCTTTTCCCCTCCTTTTCTCCTCAGTGTGTCCTCCATCAGCTTTCTGTTGCTTTGCCAAAGTAGCTAAACCTCCATTACCATCTGTGTTATAATAATGGCACACCAGTGGGAGTTGGACAGTTGTCTTTCTGACAGTAATAAACAAGGCTGATGGCGTGGCATGTTTTCAAAGAGGGAGAAAATTAAATAGATAAGGGGACACATATCGAGGCTAGAAGACGCATCTTTATAGCAAGCGACTCCTCCAAGATGCAGAGCGGAGCATTTAACGTTCCCAGGAAGGCCAAACAGAAGCCGGGTGGGAGCAGATGACACACATGACAAAATTAGAATATGGGAACAAGCAAAGGGTTTTTTTTTTTTAGAAGGAGACTGGAAGACGATGTGTTAGCATTGGTGGTCAATCATGGTTTTGTTGCTCTGGGCAGATTTAATTAGCAAACGATGAAGGCTTGAAAGTCTTTTAATGCCTGGCTTTTTTAATGACGTGTTTCGCATTTATCATTTTGTACCTTAGCCCTTAATCAGGATCTGTAGAGAAATTATCATAATTTTGTTTTGTGAATGTAGTGTTATTTTATTATTATAAGAACTTTACATGAAGATGTGCTTTGAGGGTTGATACCCTGCAGAGACATAAATAGTTTGGTTCCAGAGTAATTCAAGAAAGGACTCCATTTGGATCAAAATGATCAACTTAAAACAAATTTTATTTTGAGATTTAGCTCTGTGTCTGTTTTTAGTATTTTTTTTAAGGGTATCCTCTTATCTTTTTTTTTCATTTGTAACCTCTACAACTCCTAGAACCCCATGATTTCTAATCATGTCTCTGTTATTTTTAATTAGCGAAATTGAACACGCTTAATTGTGCAATTGCATTAGCTTACACAGTTTGGCAAACAGCATGGGGCAACTAATTAATAGCCCTATCCAAACATACAGTGACAATATGTGCATGCTGGTGTGTCTCATTTCTTGATGACAAACATAACTTTACAAATATGTCACTGTGTGAAATGTAATACACTGAAAAAATACTTTTTACAAAGCTGCTTTAAGACTTTCAGTTCTGCTGTCTATCACTGAGATTTCTAAACCAAGTCCTTTATATCACATCACCTCAATAAGATAATGAGATTCGGCTAATTGAAAGCTAAGAGCAGACAGAAAACTAATAACAAATTTCAAATCCAGAACGAGGAATGGTTACAGTCATTAATCAAACAGACATTTTGGACAATTCGGTTCAGTGCTGACATTTTTTTGTAAGTCTTACAGTCCTTGTTAGTGCTTGAATATTTTACATGTTTACATTTCAATCCACAGAGAGAACTAGGGATGCAAGTTATCAATTAATGAATTATTCTAAGTTGATAGATCTTATTGATCAACTAATGATTAACAGATAAGCAGACATTTTTTAATAAAAAAAACCCATACAACTAGGAGCATAGTTGTCTCTTTTATCAAGAAGTTATTCTAATTAACTTAATAATAATTTTTGTTTTACAATTTACTAAATTAAGAAAGAGAAGGGTACATCATTATGTTTCAATTAATTTTTTTGCCAAATAAACCAAAAACAATGTTTGCAAACAAAAACTATGCATATAAATAGGATTTAACAAAACAGGAAGCTAATAGATGACTGAATGAAAAAAGATTAAGTATGAGAAACACTTTTCCAACCTACAGAGATGTATGTAGACGACACGTTGTGAGACTATTAACTTAATTTCAATGAAGTAAACACTAACAGTGATGAAACTCTGCTTTTAATGTAATCCATCGTACAGGGCTGGAGAGACTTTGCACTGCCACTGTAGCACTGGCATTGAACAGGTGGTTAAATGGGTGCTAGGTATAGGGCTGCAACAACGAATCGATAAAATCGATAAAAATCGACTTTTAAAAGCGTTGGCAACGAATTTCATCATCGATTAGTTGTGTTGCGCGATTAATGCGTCATCCGCCGCCGCCGTCATCACTGCCACTTGACAAAAACGGGGGAAGAAAAAAAATTACGGCACAGCGTGCCAGCGCCGCCAGTGCGCAGTGTTGCCAACTCAGCGACTTTGTTGCTATATTTAGCGACTTTTCAGACCCCTCCAGCGACTATTTTTCAACAAAGCGACTAGCGACAAATCTGGCGACTTTTTACGGTGTCACTG
>NW_015150715.1:328456-341726 GCF_000732505.1 Cyprinodon variegatus | reverse complement strand
CACCCTCTAGTGGACAGAGATAACATAACTCTGAAGGAAATTATTATTTTAAGGTGGAAGTTATCAGTTTATCGAATGAAATAAGGTTTAATCTACTAAACCCACAATTTAAGGCAGTTATCTGTTTAAATAAAATCTAGGGTTTATTTATTATCATTATTATTATTTTTTTTTTTATTTCACTTTTTGGGATTCTGTTGACCCCAAAAAGACCACTAAACAATAAAACCCTTTGTAATCAAAGGCATTGAAGATATATTTTGTCTCCTGCAAAGCTCTTAATGTAAACGACAGCTGCAGTGTAATTTATTACATAAATCAATGATATAAATCAGTGGGCAGCTAAATGTGAGCACATTAATATTCCAGTCAGCTCTTCTTTAGCAGGCTGATGTGACACGGTACATTTTGCCAGAAGCGTTTTTTTTTTTGTTTTTTTTTTCTGTTATCGTGTGAGTTTGCACACACACACACAAGGGATAACTCTGTTAGGCTGAGGTAAATCGAGTGATTAAAGGAGAAGAGTCGTAGAGAAAAACTAAACCAAGCTAAGAAATGGAGGAGCTTCAGTACGAATTTGGTATCATTTAGTTTAATAATCCAGATATGCACAAGATGTTTTTATCTGCACAGTAACACAATGCTGCAGCCAAGAAGAGTGAGAGGAAAAGACTGGGGAAAGGGGTGAGGACGAAGACGTACAATAATTTGGTGATGTTCCTAATTAAGGCATCCCTTTCAAGTCAGCAGGTTTGATGTGTTAATAGAATGCAAATATATGCAAATGAACCATCATCTTCTCTCCAAACTTCTGGGGTTTTGCGGCTCCCTTCTGCAGGATGGAAACTCAGACGAAATATGGGGGAAAAAATGTGCAAAGAATAACTGTCGAGTATATTTTCATTTAATCTTTCTGCATGTCCTCAAAGGCACTTGAATTTACTATGCCTTAACTTTAGGAGTCTTACTAAGTCAGTTGAATTTTTGCACAAGAAGAAAAAAATCTAATATATATATGCAGGGTGAAATACACATTTACATATAGAATTGCTGAGCAAAGGAGAAAAACACAAACACAGAGGGAAGGACAAGGATAGGAAGTGACATAGAGGGAGAAGGCAGAATAACTGAAGACAAGCTGCAGCTGCAATACTAAGCAGGTTTGCCGCCCCAGTGCTACCTGGGAGCTGCACCAGCCTGCTGCTATGTGTTTTCACAGGCGCCACCCTGAGTCCAAACATGACTGTCTCCCCTCTCTGACTAACAAGAAGCAGCCCTCTGCTTAACAAATACGCGATCACACATTTAGCAAACACGCTCCTTCACAAGAGACCCAAACCCGGAAAGCTTGGCAAATCTGTAACAGGGACATGGATTCAGAAGAGAACAGCAGGTCCCTTTTGTACCTCACCTTGTCTGCAAGGGGATTTTCTGATCTCACGTTTTAAGAGTGAGCTGAATCCGGTCAAGGTTAAAGTCAAACTGACTGAATGAAAATGAACATTAAGGTTTTCAGCAAGAGGTTCTACAGTCATTTTGGACTAATTATGTCAGGAAACCTCTTGTGCTGAGTTGCAGGTTACAGCTAAGCTATAATGCCCACAGTTTATTTACATGTTGATTTTAGGAACTTCAACATGGAGGTGAGTACACCTCTGTTATAATGCCCTAATTTTCTTATGATGTAAAAAAAGGTGTTGAAACCTCCCTTGCTTTTGGTTGTGAACTTTATCTAGAAAATCAAGCAATACACAAGCAAGTATAGTGAAATAAAACTTAAAACAGATTAATTAACTTGAAAAACTCGACAGAAACTGATTAGGGAGGCTCCAGGGACATTATTTCTACATGTGACAACAACCTGACAGTCTCATTTTTAAAGTTGTTAAAATAAAATCTGCTTCAGGATCCAGAAATCAACTTGGATCAAACCCAGAACCATCTTGCTGCAAGGCAACAATACTTCAAACTGCTACTAACTTGCGCGCAAATCTTTTTCCAAAAGATTTCCAATTGTTCCACAATGTCAGACTCACCACTGGCAAGTGAAAATGAGGACGAGGACGGCCTTACGTAAACATATTACCAGAATGATTGACAATTAGGAGAACCAACCCAAAATGAAACATCTTCCACTATACCTTTAAATTCAAAGTCCTTAAATTCTACAAGAATATTACATTTACGAAAAGGCATAGTCAGTAGTTTGTAATTAACCCTGTAACTTGATGTTTTTTACTTGATAATAGTGCACTGGAGTAACTCTTCTATGTTGAGAGCAAGTAAAGCAGCACAAACCAAATAGGTTACATGGTAATAATTGCATAATATCTCAGAAACATGGGTGGCTTTCTTTTACAGTACAGATTCTGAACAACAATTAATTATATTTCTTTTACTTGGTAATATTGAACCAATTAGTTTTGTTAGTCTTTCAAGAGTTCAAAAAAACCCAACAACATTCTAACCAATATAACTTTGACATCAACAATACTTTAATACCAAAGAAAGTCTTGATTGATTTTACAGTACAATTTCATTTTATCTAACCAGCAGTTTACTATTATTTCATCTGCTAAAATGCACTAGTTTACACACAAGTTACATATAAATAAGAGTTTAGTTCAGAAGATTGGCTTGCTTTCTTCTTTGTTTGGTTTTCTGTTAAATGGCAAGTAATTAACTGCATTTTGCTAGATAATTAACACATTCATTAATTGCTGTTGGTGAAATGAATGAGTTACCTGGTAATAACAGTTTGAAATCTAAGTCTGACTTTACCTTGTCTGCCTCAAATTTGAACCACTGCACTTACCTGGTCATAATTTACAATTTACTTTGTAAGCTGTTGGTAGGTGGTGGACAATAATAGAAACTTATGTGGTAATCTGATGGTGATTACCCACCAAAATTCTCTATTTTTACATACTGTAGTAATATGCAATTGCAATAATTACATGCAAGTAATTAAATTGAAATTATATACCTTAATTTTGTGGTAATTACCCAAGAAGTTTTTGTTGTTACCTAGTAATATAGTGTAACTTGCTAAGTTATTACCATATTACTACATGGTTAATGATGAACTGTAAAAAAAAAAGCATTACCTTCAATACTTACATGACAGTCATGAATACTTAGTATTAACTGAGTTTAAAAAATGGTATTTAAGCAAGGTTTAAAATCTGAAGGCTTACATGGATCCATGACTTATTGGCCTAAATTTGTTGTAATCTTCAATTTCTTTTTAGTTTTAAACAGTGCCGATTCCAAACACATCATCTCAAGGCACTTTACAAAAGCAATTAAATAGGACCAAACAGACAAACAGGTTAAAAGTTCCCTATCTAAGAAAAAAAGGCTGATTTCATCAATTTTCTTGCAGTTTGTTATTGACTCTATGGCAATCTCTGTCACTGAGCATGCATGTAGCGATAGAAGCAGACTTACTTATGATCTTAGCAAAGGTAACGGTAAACTGGCTACATAGTTGGTTCTGTCGAGGAAATAAGCAGTTAAGCAGAGGAGCTCTGAACAAGCTCCCATGTCAAAGGGATGACAGAGAGCACATAAGCTGATCCCCTAAGAGAGAAACAGGACTAAACACTAAAATTTCCTTTTAATTTCTAATTTATTGATGCTTAGAAACTCATAATTACTGAGACAGTACAAGAAAGTACTTTTTTCACCCCTGGAGGTTGCCATTTTTTTTACCGTGCTATGATGATAGTATTAATATTTACTTGACTTGAGCCTATAGAGTAAACACCTGCTGTGTTTACTCTAGCTCAAACTGAAATTGCTTATCTCTGCTTTATCTGGTCAGAGCTAGCGCTACAGGACTTAGTATATGTTAATTAGCCAGCTATGTCCGTGTATTTGTTTCTATTTTTATTTTTTATTTATCCAAGTCTATTGGTGCAAATAATCTTGGATCACTTTAGGCTGTGGATATTGAAAATTATGATTCATGTTTATATAATTCTTCATATAAACAACAAGCAGATTTATCAGGCCTTATTGTGTGAGAATAAGTCTTTGTGTAGGGGTTTGTAAACCATGTAGTACACTTTTTTTTTTTTTTTTTTTTTGGACTGCTTGAGTAAAGCCAAAAAACAGCATACATCAGGGTCACAGACCCCAAATGCTTTCCTTCTGGGAGGAATCAGGTTTCTTGCTCTGCTCGTGTTGGCTAGAGTGTGGGCTGAATGCACCACCTGTCAAGAGATGTCATGCTATGCTGACGACTTAGCTTTTGTTGACCTGTCAGCTTGTTACTGGAAAAAGAAGAAGAATGAATAATGGTAGAAAGGAGGGATGTGAGTGTGTGCTGTACCTCTGGGATGGGAGCAGGAAAGTGAAAATACCCCCAGAGATCATTAGGAAAAGGATGTACCAGAGGATAAATCCTGTGATGTTGTTGGATCCTGGTGTGTGCTGACAAGCTTCCATGTCCAGCTCAGCATGTCATGAAATTTATGAAATTATGCTAGGGACAGTACAAAACTGCAAATATTTCTTCTGGAGAAAAGCTTATTCAGTTATGCACATAACACCCAATCTTAACAGAGGTCCAAACTACCACATTGGATCTATGTCATATTTTCCTCATAAAATGCACTAAACCCCAATCCTTAACTAAAACAGATTATAGACTTTACTCAGAAACATCCTCAAAAAAGTCTTTCGCATTTATTTATTTATTTAGAAAAATTAAACTATAAACATAGAATATAATTGCTTGTCTAGATGGTTTATAAAAATAAATATAAGGTGATGTAATTTAGTGNTGTTGTCTTCAATAAGATTTCTGCCAATACATTGAATCTGAATTTCTTTTGAGCGCGGGTGAAAAACTCAGAGCGGAAGCACTGTTGGTTTTTGGGTCGTGTAGTTTTTTTTGACTCGCATTATAGTATAGGCTTCAAGGAAAAAAACTACAAAATGGCGGCGCCAGTACTGGATTTTTTTTTCTTTCTATTTTATTTTATTTTTTTGCATCGATCCTAGTTTTTTATTTTGTTACTATTGGTTTGCTCCCGCTCCCGTATGCTTCCGTTAATGTTTAAACCTGTACCGTCCCAATCACGTGATCGTTACTAATACTGACTCCCATCCCACCGGAATCCAGTGACCCGTGGGATTCCCGAAAAAATGTCAGTCTCTAGTCCAGACTACCACATTGGATCTATGTCATATTTTCGTCATAAAATGCACTAAATCCCAATCCTAAACTAAAACAGATTATAGACTTTACTCAGAAACTTCCTCAAAAAAGTCTGTCAAAATACCTCCCAAAGGTTGGGCTTTGTTATTTGAATAATACGGCTAATTTTTGTTTAGCAACATGTTTATCTGTAAGTGCTTTAAATCAGAGGAAAATCAGTGAAATACCCTGAATGGGACGGACGAACTGATGTGGTCATCTCTTTTACTGTTTCAGAGGTTTTGATTTAGGTACCCACTTGTGCCTCACAACAAGGGTTGTTAAAGTGGGAGTGAGGAAACTCCTGGGAGATGCAATATATGAAGTAGTTTTGCATTTCCCTGAGGTATAAGAAGGGCCAAAATATAGCATGAAATACTTGAAAGAGAATTTCCCATAAAGTATAAAATGTAGCATTTATTTATTTAGAAAAATTAAACTGTAAACATAGAATATAATTGCTTGTCTAGATGGTTTATAAAAATAAATATAAAGTGATGTAATTTAGTGAAAATGTCATTTAAAGGGTTGCCAGTCTGTTGCAGTGTTATTTATGAGTCACAGGCTGAAATATTTGGTAACTTCTACCTTAAAAGTCTATCACAGGATTAGACTTTTACCTTTTTACGATTAATAAGTCTAAAAGCTGCATTTGTGGAAGCAAAAATGCGGTTGTAGAGAAGTGGAACACAGTTCCCAAAACATTTAATACACACAAGCAGAAGAAGTTTATTTTCTCAAGTCTTTGAGTTGAAAATCTGTTTAAATCCTGTTTTCTTTTAGACATTTTTCGCATTTCAAATGTCGGTCTTTTTCAGTGGTGCAGCTTTGGTTGCTGTGTCTTTGTAAATTGTATTATGTCCTGGTGATAAAAATATATATGAAAGACGTTTGCTGTTACTTTGCATCTACAGTACATTAGTACTTATATTCATGGCTTTCTAAGCAGTTTTACTTTAATAATTCCTGCTTTTTGGGGTCCATGTGCATTTAAGGTTGGAGATGCAGTGGGAGAACCTGCATCCAGCTCTGCTTTATCTTACCTATACAGAATGAAAGCATTATCCTCTGTGTGACTTCTGAGCCCCTTTGTTTCCTTAAGTTGGCACCAATGATAAAAAAATTGACAAATTTGTTTTATTTTTTGCCTTGAATTTGAGAAATGTAACACAGAGAAGAAGCAATTGCTCGGCTCAATCAGAGAGATACTAGGATCTAGAAATGCATGAGTGCGATATCACTAACCCACCTGCTCTTTTTATTGGTGCTGCATCCTTATGTTTTGCCATTGTAACCAAAACTACCAAAGTATATATTATGGAAAAGTCCAAATGTAAAGAAATATACATAATTTTTCAGTAAAATAAAAACTTTTAATTTTGCACCAATGTAGACATTCTGCAGAGTTATTATTTATAAACCATAATAATTATGATCAAAAACGTCATAGCTATGACCTCTAAAGGTACATAGCCATGTTATAAGCCTTTACCAAATAGATCGAAGATGAATGAGATAAGGCTATACACTCAAAGCGTCCATCTTGATTGTTTTGATCCTTTTTAAGACTAAATAGAAGCCCAGCACTGAGAGCAATGAGCTTACATAAACAAACACGATGCTATCTGCTAGCAGTACGGCTGAATTACCAGAACGACTGACCGTGGCCGTTGAAGCAGCTACTCAAGAAGTTTGGATAGAGCACACCATGCTCTCATTCAATTAATTTCAAAAATACTTTATTAATCCCGCAGGGAAATTAAATGTTGTAGTAACTCATACGTTTTTTTTAAACAGGTATTGTAGGTGTTGATAGCTGTAGGTTGTATGTGTAATACCTCATAGAAAAGTAACAGCTCTGAGGTTAGGGTTTAAAAGAATTGTTAACACCAGTAGCACATTCAAGGAAATGTACTCATGTCTGTCATCTTCACAGCGATATCAGAATATTTCCTGAGCCTTAGCTCTAGCTTTAGTGTACTCCCTCATCACACCTTTTGCAACACAACTCAAGTTCTATCCGTCTTGGAATTAAACTTCTTCAGCCTTTTTTCACTTGATCTTGGACTTCTCTTTTTTGGTTACATATAAAGCCTATCTTGTAACTTTTAAAGGTTTGGGTTGTTGTTGTTTGAATGCTAGAAATCTTTGTTGAATATTTAAGGGAATTTATAAAAAAAAATGGAGTGGAAAGTATTCTCTGATGACTTCATATCATACACAAGGCCCCTTTTAGTACCTCATAGCATCCCACTAACAACTAAGAAAAACAAACAGATTCATAATCTGATAAAGCCATGTTCTTCTATTAAACATGAAAGATCCAAACCAACATTCAATAATAAAATTTTAAAGAGCACAAAATCAAAATGAGATTATTTCAAACAAACAACAAAAGAACTGAGCCTCGCTTGCCTTTCGCTTGCATCAGCTCATCTTTCACCCCCATTAGAAATGGACCAACAATACCCTTAAGGCCTACAGATACTAAAAAACCCAGGGTTGTGTTTGTTTCTCCCAGTGCTGCAATAACAAAAGGACATAATTTTGCTTTTCTAGTCCTAGTTTGGAAAGTCCTTGCAGCTCATTCTTTACACATGAAAGGGTGTTTGACAACTATTATACACAAACAGTTCTATTAGGAGGACTTGTGGAGGTGTTGCACCTGTGTTCCTGTAAAGTGTGAAAGGTCTTGGCCTGAAAAAAGCTTCGCTTTTTTTTACTCCGTGAGTTAAAGAATTTATCTGCTCTTGCAGAGTATTGACTTTTACTTACTTACTTCTCTTAGTAGCCTGACACCCACTTTGCTTTAACATTTTTGTATACACCTAATTCTTTACAACCATAGTCTCCATTTGTGTATGCTGTCATTTCCTGAAGACTTCAGCATGTCCTAAACATACATACAGAATGAAGCTTTAAAAGTAAGCAATTCCTTTTGCATATATGTCACCCAGATAACAGCTGTCGCTATGTATAGCCAGTAGCACAACTACACTATATTTTCAAATTCAGTGCATTTCTATTGCAACAATTCACAATGCATGTCATCTCAAGGCACTTGTTGTGATTTTATGTTCAATTCTATTCCCAACCAGCTGGGAATGTATATTTCTAATACCTTAAGATGTTTATTGCCCTCTCCGGTAGGGGTGGTAAAATATCTTATTTAATCAGATATTATTTCAGCTGTTTTATATTGTTTATGACACACGGTCCTACTAACTGTGTGTTAGAACAATAAATGTGACCCTGCCTATGAAAACCCAGCTAAAGTCATTTTTTGGTGAATCTCAACTTAATGTATAAAACCATTCTTAACATTGTGTAGAATGGTTTTATACATTAAGTTGAGATTCACCAAAAAATGACTTTAGCTGGGTTTTCATAGGCAGGGTCACATTTGCAGCTCTGCAGTCTGGGCACACCAGGAGTTCTTTGTCTCAGTCATTCATCAGGCAGTCCTTCTCTCCAGTCTGGCTCTATAAGTTTTGAAACTCAAGAGAAATGTGTTGCGAAAGGTCTGTTTGCAGCAGTTTGGTTCTGAAAGGTTCTGACTTATCCTTGATGGATCAGGAGATCTGATTCCCCTGGGGCCCACATCTCCAGCCGAGGCGGTCCCCAGCTCCCTGGGCAAGGGAGAGGAGCCAAAGAGATCAGGAGCAAAAGAGAAAGAATCATGTGTGCTCTGTGGTTTTGTCTGTCCTCACACAGAGGGGGGGTGGTGGTTGGTCACACCTCTGTGACTTGCCATACGACTTGCCTGTGGAGGCATTGCCTGAAACGGGAGTTGTTGTAGAGATTCCACATCATCATGTCAAGATGAAATATGGACACTGGTTCCCAATGTCCAAAAAGTATGATCATGGCATAACACACTTTACAGAGAAAATTTAAATGAAAATTTAAAGGTATACAGTAGTAGCAATTCAAAATTTCCGCACTTTCCTTGATTAGCCCTTGGCTGGTCTTGGCTGTTCCTTGGTTGGTCCTCTACAATTCCTTTTTAAACAACTACATTTTCTTCCTGTCAGGATTTATGGACATTAAGATCTAAAGAGAAGCGTTATCTCCTGATCAGACACTCTAATTCAGTGAAAGGGTGGAGTCAGAGTAAGAAACTACAAACGCCCATGAGAAGGGCTGTGGCTGGATGTTGGAGGGGATTTTGCTGCCATTTGTCTGGCTTTTGACTGGGAAGGGCCATTTTGAATTGCTGTTACTGTAGAAGATAATTTATTATTTCCGGGTGGATCATCTAAATCAGTGGTCCTCCTAATTGTCAATCATTTTGGTGATATGTTTACGTTAGGCCGTCCTACATGCTTGTCACATTAGCTATCTTTTTCTGTGCTTGCGCACTTTTAGCTATGGTTTCAGACAGTCATTGGAGCTCACCTTTCTCACCGCGGTTTTTTGAAAATGTGGTCGCCATAGGCTGCTGTTACCTGACAGCGGCAGCTAATGAAAAAGATGGCTCAGCCACCATGCGTCGGGCCAATGGGGAGGTGATCATCTGTCCGAATGGTAATTTGACTTAGTTCACTATAAATTCCCCGCTCTATGTAGAGATTGAGGGATTTAGGGGTTAGAGCGGACGTTTGGACACAGTCAGCTTGAATTAGCTATGAGAACAGCATTGTAGATGAGGTGAAACGGGCTCGTGCATACGCTCGCACTCATATTTTGTTTTTTATAAACAAAAGAAATGAAAGTTGGATTTTATGAGCTGTATTGAGATTTTATGAGATGTATTGTATCTAGATAAATGTATTAATTATATCCTACCCTAACCTTTGGTCATGTAATTGCCCGAAATAAGAAGATCCTGGATTCAAGTAGCTAAATGAGTTTCCTCCACACAGTGGCTGGGTACTCCTTTAGAGATAAGGGGAAGACATCAGTAATCCTGGAGAGGCTTTTCTCTGTTTTGAACACCTCAGCTCAAGTGAATAGCTGTGCTTTCAGCCTTGTGTCATGCAGGCTAGTGAAGTGTGCTCAGCTCAGGGACTGTATGAGTACCTTATAAGGAAACTGAGTTATGCTCAGAAATGTTATTTCTGACTGGGAAGTTAGATTATGAATCTGAATATTTATTTCCTAAATCAATGATAAAGTGGTTTGCTTGTTCTGAGGTACCAGGTGGACATTCCCCACATAGAACCCAGCATTCTATTCATTGCTGCTTACCTTTATCAAGGCTGCACTTTAAAAAATGAAATGGTCGAGAGAGCTGTACTTAACAAAATGTCTTTTTGTATACACTTGTGCGTAAAAAAAAAAAAAAAAAAAAAAAGTCTAACTGTAATCCTGATCTTACAAAATTAGGTATTCCTTTCTGTTTATTCACTTCGCAGAATGTTGTGTGTTAAATTAGATCTGTCTGCATGTTACAATATTTACAAGAGGCAACCATGCAAGGAAATCAATCAAACATAGATAAATTCCTACCACTTCATGGTTTGCAGACAATCTTTGTCACTGATTTCCATCCAGCCTGACTTGTGGATCATAGTCCTACTCTGACTCAAACAAGGTTACAACTGGAATGCTCCATCTATGGGATGTTAGCTATGTCCATCTCCATTTTAGATATAATATCCATGAAAAGCATCTGTCAATCTGCTTAAAAATGATCCAAAATCCACAGCAGCTTTTTTATTTTATTTTGCAAAACTGATTTTACAGGGGATGCATCGACTCTAGTTTAATGAAAGTGAACATGATGTTTGTCAGATGTTTTACTGAGTATTTACTACAATATAATTTAAAAGAATTCTTTCTCTGCCAAAATGAGCAGACTTTCCAAACACTTGTCAAATAATATTATCCTGCCTGGAGAATAAAAACCTTATTCTAACACTGTGCTGCCACAAATAATAAGTAAAGGAGACTACATCAGGGATGCCCTGGGAAAAAAAGCTGTGCTTGAAGCAAGCCTGTGTGTCTAAAGCTATTTTTCTGCAGGGTATACAAGCTTCATTCACCGACATTGATTTCCATATTGGCTCATAAACGTATCGTATTTCCACCCCCGAATGTCATGTTCTTTCAGTACAGTAAGTTTCTGGGCCTGAAGATGAGGTTAGTGTTAGGCTTTTGGTAAAAGCTCTCGGTTCATTATGCGATTAGGTTTGATGTTCTTAGTTATAGTATTGGCTCACTGGAAAATGTTCCCATAAGATTTTGATCTAAACAGTAAGCTCTTGATTTAAAAAAAACACAAAACCATTTTTACCTCAGTGTATGACACTAAATCCGAATGGTATTCCTGTTTTAGGTCAAGACGAATACCACAATGGCCGTTTCTTGATATGTGTACTTGTGCGTTCTCATGTCCTTGTGTACTCCTGAAACGTCATCAAGCTCAGCCCTAGTATGCATCAGAGCAGACTTGTCCGTTCTTGAGATTGACAGCTGTCCCAGCATGCACTGCGGCAGCAGCAGCTTTCAATGGAGCGCTCACAGAGCTCAGAGTATTAAGTTATAAGTTCTCTTTTTGTGTCTGTTGTTCAATAAAAGAATGTTTTAAGATCATTTGAGGCGAGAACATTAAGTGTCGCTATATGGCCCATTTACTGATTTAATGCGTAATTAATAAAAAGAAATTCCGAAGTTGAGAGGTCAACCAGTCGACCTCCGAGGCCAACCGCAGCCTGGGCTAGCAATAGCCCGTTTGCAGCAGCCCGCATAGCCGTGTGTGTACTGCTGGCTCTGACGGTGAGTTTTTAAAATCTTATTTAGCAAAATATATCTTCCATTTGTGTTTATCTGACTTTGTTAATTATTATTCCCCAAATTAATGAAAAAAGTAATAATTTATTATTATCTAGAGACTGTAAACAACAAGAGGTGAAATAAACAAGAGGTGAAATGCAGCTCCAGATGAGCCAAGCGTTTGGTGATGTCATCAGTACGCTTCTACTGCAATTGACCCAGATTTATGCTGCGTGCTCCCGTTCTCCCTGAGTTCAGACTTTCCTGTGTTCTTGTCAAGAATGTACTTGGCGAGAACACGGGTCCGTACTCACGTTCTTATGAATTGAGAAACGGCTAATTTGCGTACTGGTATGAGGTGAATATAGTAAATTAGTTAAAAAGTGCTTTCAGGACAATGAAATCAATGCTTCTTACTGTCAGGATGTGATTTTTGGGATGGATCTGAGGGCAGACAGAAAGCACAGTGAGTTGAGAATCTTAAATAAACAAATGAAAAGCTCCCATCCACATATTACAGAGGTGTGCATGGCGCCACAAATGTAGATACGAATGGTGTGGTATGGCAACTGTGTAAACCCATAAGGACCGAACGAAATAGACGTTTATAAAGCATTTTTAACAGAATTTTAGGTGGATGCACTAATTTGTTCGCATGACAGCAGAGACTGGGAGAGAGCAAAGGCCAACTTAGTAGTAACTTCATTACATGAAAGGCTGCATTCCACGCTGATATCCAGAGAACACCTTGTTCTAATTTGAAATTTAACAGATCTTTACACTTTAACAGATGCCTTATACTTTACACGTCTGACATCTCGTCTGGCTTATCTGATCTTTATCTGATCAGACATAATTCATTGCATTTCCTTGCAGTGGTTAAGAATTGAACTGATTCCGTTTCTTTTATTGCTGTATGTAACTTTTGTCACCATCCATCAGGAAAAGGCAAAATGAAAAAGATTCTAACAATTTTTTTAGATTGTTGATGAGATTTCTTGTTCTTGGAATTCTAGAGAAGCCTTCCAACATTTTTGCACATTCATACACTAAACATGTTATTGCTCTTCTGTTCCTTTTGTGCACCTCATTATTTCTCTTGAGACAGAAGCCTGGCATTTTCACCTGGCATCGCGTGTCACACTCCTGTAGACAGAGCATACAGAAGGTGAGAATTTAGGTTTGACTGGAAACTTTAAAATGAAAAAATGATATTTTATTTTTGATCACATCCCTCCGGCAGCACATTCTTTGCAGCTGGCAAAGAATGCTATATGATGGCACATGTTTGCTTTAAAATTAACAGGGATTGAAAGTGTATACCTTCAAAGAACTAATATGGATATA
>NW_015150715.1:320038-328228 GCF_000732505.1 Cyprinodon variegatus | reverse complement strand
AAAAAAAAAAAATATAAAAAAAAAAAATCTTATTTATTCTGTAAAATCCATGTCATCCATGTTGGTGAAGGAGGAGGCTCATTGCTGTTATAGAGCCTTTCATCAATGAAAAGCACATTAAACTGGCACATTTTTTTCAGGTTTCATGTTTGTTGTGACATTGTATAAAGGAGAAGCATTTAAATCTGTTACCAAAGTGCTAACACTGTTTGTTTAAAGGGAACTTTGTTCATATTTTTTGTATGTAATATAAAACACACATTGTGTTAATAATTGTCTTATTCATCATTAATATACCCTTAACACTTTGATTAAGGTCATATTGGATTTAAAATGTTGGTTGTATAATGCATGCAAGTTAGATTTATTTTATCAAAAATTGTTGTATTGGTTGACTAATAGAAAAAGGTATGGCTGTTTACAAGGCCTCATACAATACAAGTTGTTAACCTTGATTATGTTATCCTTTAATAATAAAATCATAATGGAATTAATGTGATACTCCAAAGAAATATATGGTATAGTTGTGACTTGGAAAGAAAATTATCAATTACTTTTTATCTAAACATTATGAAAAATCTCATAATTTATTTTATCACTGATTCTTTAATAGAGTGTACAATATGGTGTATATGTTGGCATGTGAGTGAAGGCTTTAGCCTTGAAATAAAAACAGTTAAAAAAGGTAACAAATTAAAACTGATAAAAATATACTTTGTTTAATAAATAAGCAGCAAAAAAATGAAATACCAGTCCCTTGTATAGTAGACTGGATTGCAGTTTGGATATCTGATATCAAATTATCAATATCCAATCCAGCTAATTAGTCAATAGCGGAGCCGATATCTGATCCAGGTATCGGATTGGTGTATCTCTACTGTCAGAACAGCAGTCAAGAGCTCTTTTCCTACCCTATATATACGGTTCTTTTTTTGAAAAGATATCACTCTAAAAATAACTCTTTAAAAACTCTTTAAATAACACTTCATAAATTATATGTATTAAAAAAACACGAGGCATGACAACAGATTTTGATTCAAATTATAATCTTACTCAGATCAAAGAAGTTGCTTAGAGTTTACAGAAGGCAGCTGTTCACCTCCAGGCTCACCTCTCAGGATGTTGCCCCGATAAACAGTTAAAGAGGCATTTTATACATCTCTAGTCTGCCACATCATCACATCATTACATCATACACGTTAGCAGATGAGCAGACATGAGTAGACACAATATTACACTTTGTTCTTAGCTGCAGAACACCGCTTTCATGAATGGAGATTATAACTGTATCCGGACAGAGGAACCGTCTTAACCAGATAATTCCATAAAAGTAAAAAAAAAAAAAAAAATATCCACTGAACTTGGTTTCCAAGATTTGAAGACATTTCTCCACCTCTCCAGGAAGCTTTCTCAATTCAAATGTCTGGATCCGCAGTGAGACAAAGCCTTGTATCGTTTGGAAACATGCAAATGGTAACCGATGAATGGGTCGTTTGGTTCCATTGTTAGCCTGTAATACCTGAAACTTGTCTATGATTGTTAAGAGTCAGCCGTTAAGGAGGTATTGTTCACCGGCTGGAGCGGGTAGGTGCTTTGTTCCTCTGTGATGGGGTGGAGGGTGTAGTGATATCTGGAAGGGATCATCTCTATAACTGAATTGTAAGTTTTTGGAAGCTGGAATCTGAGTCCACCACCTCTGTTTAAAGTTGGTTTTTCTCTCTTAACATAGATGGCTTCCTTCACGCCCCTCTCAAACCACCTATTTTCTTTATCCAGAATATGGACATTCTGGTCCTTAAAAAGAATGTCCTTTGTCCACAAGGTGTAGGTGTACTGCAGAGTCTTGTCCAGAGGAGGCCGCTCTTCTGTGTTGGGCCATGCGTTTAACCAGATAAACTATTGTGGAAAACATCATTTCTGACACGCAACAGGCAGACAACATCAAGGTGTTATAAACTCACCCATCATCAATGGTAATTATCCTAACAAGGGTAAGAGCTAGAAACAGGAGGCAGGAGCTACAATTGTAGGTATTTGGATCCAGTCAAAGTGCTGATGGTAATGCTGATAGGGTGTCAGAGATCCACATCTCTAGTCATAAAATATACTCATAGGAAAACTAAACTACTTTAGTTTAGTACAATTCCAGCAGAACTCTGACTCTAAACATCCAAGCAGATCTACAGTGCAATAGTAAACATATCCATGCATTAGATCCAGGCCTAAACCTAAGGGGTACTGGTGTTAAGACTTGAGAGCTGACACACACAGACATCCTATATCCTATTTAACATTTTTCTAATGAGTAGTATTTCATCTAATATTGGTAGAAGAGAGAATTTATAATAGATCTTGGTGTGGGAGGTATTAAATCTGTCCACAGCAATCTTAGATATTACTTTATATGTCAACTGGCAGCTAAGCTGGCTGATTCAAAGGCGACTGCAGACTTAAGTACAACGTGAAGGTTTTATTAAAGTCACAAAGTAACTTTATACTTCCTCTATTAGTGTAACACATGCTGGCTTATGGAGATACAAAGACTAGATCGATGAGCAGTGTAGATGGAGCAGCACTGAGCAGAAGTAAGTGGAATTAACTTTGATTTGTGTGATAACTCAGCTCGTGTCAACTAGAGAGCTCACTAGGGCAGCCAGCGCCACTAATGGCTCCTGGTTCGATAATATAAAGTTATGTTTACTAAAACCTGTAATATTATCGACCCCCTTTGCCTCTGTGAAATGATTATAAAAGGGCAGCAGGTTGTTCTGGCTGTCATCATGTAAGACCATAAATGATGGGAATACAACATCCAGTTAGGACAAGGACATTGAGGAGTCTTTTTATTTGCTTTACCAAGAGCAGATAATGGTCATTTTATCTTTACTCCCAGAGCATTTAAAAAAGTCATTTGTAATTTTATATTTTGTCAAGTCTTAACTTTTATGTTAGAGAATGACCAACAGACACTCGCCTTTAGGAGCACAACTCAGGGTTCGGTCACTTACAGCAAATGATCCAGTGTCTGACCCTGGATCTTCTCAGTATGCCAAGTTTTGACAGAATATTTTGTGAAAGGGTTTAGGGATTATCCAGATGTTTCAAGTAAATGTGAGACAGCATTTGTGCTCTTTTTAGTCAGCAAGTGTTTTCCCTGTAAATCTCATCCATAGATGCCATCTTTTTCCTTGTCTCATTATCATTGTCGAAGATTCAGTCTTAAAGGAGTAAGGTTTTGTCTTAATGCTTCCAGTGGCAATATCTTCACTAGTTATACACAGATGTTAAAATCTGTCATTGTTGATTAAATAATATAAAAACAGCAGAAACACCAAGGAGAGGAGAACTTTTTTTATTTTGTCCAACTTGCAGATGAACAGTGCTTTAGATTGCAAAAAGGTATATCAGCCCCACCGCTGCTGGCACCTGTGGTCCAGTTAAATTTAATAAATGGCCTAATTATCTCGGAAAGCTCTGGCTTTTTTTAAAAATTGCCTAGGAAAAGTGTAATCTAATAGCATCTGTTTATATTGTCATGGTTTTTAAGTTCCTCCCTGGAGACACACAGGTAGTTATTTGTGCTGGCTCTACAATGTAGTTTTCTAATTACTTAGCATAAAAAAACAAAAGATGGTGGCCATGCAATTAAAAATGTGCGCTGCTTTTTGGTGTGAAATTGAAAGAACATTTGACATGCGTGGTGTAATGAGCTATATGGAAATGATCTAATAACCACGGGCTATATTTCTGGTGCAGTATACAATAATTATTCCTTACAAATTAGCTTAGGCTCAGAATAGTTAAAGGATATGAATAAATATTATTTTCCCAACTTTTTCAGTCAGATTTAAATCGGAATTTAAACTTTGTCATTTTACCACATGAAACCATTCCTTTGCTTGTACTTAGTATGATCCTACCAAAACGGTAAAACTCTCAAGTCTTTTGTTGCCTCCAACAGTTTTTCTTTACATTTTCTTATTATTTTTATGTCCGTCCACTTTCCACCTTAACTCTGATCATCTTCCCTCTCTCTGTTTAACAATTCATTACATTCATTCATAGGATAAGATAAGATAGACTTTATACATCTTGCAGTGGAGTATTTCACTTGTCCCATCAGCTCAATAGTCAAAAGAAGGTGCCAAAAGGAGGAAAAGGTGCAAGGGGTATATACAGTATGTCTACATATATACAATGGATCCAGGGAAAAAAAAGAAGATGAAATAAGAAAATAAAAATAAAATAATGCACCTTATACCCTGACAATTAGGTGGCAGCAGCATTCTTCCAATACAATTGTTTATTTGTGTGAAAGAGGGCATCAACTGGTATAATTTACTTACAGTACAAACATGACTTTAGTTGTAATGCAGTTAGAGTCACATTTATGACAATAGTTCCATGTGGTTACGATGTCTACAGGATAACACCAAGAAAAGAGTTTGGTTTTCACCTCTTCTGGTTAATTTTAGTGACTTATCCAAGCTTGATAATATTTGTCTGGTGTTTAAATCTAAAGGAAAAAAATCATCTCTGCTTAAATCTTTTGGCATCATTATTCCGTTTGCCGATGATCACCACAAAAAAACTACAAGACCTTTTGCAGAAAGCCGGATTTTGACTGTATGTACTAAAAAGGTAACTTTTATTGTGTAATTTTGTTTGAAATGGTCATTTAGACAAATATTTTTTTTTTTTTCAGAAATCAGGAATACATATTCAGTAAAACAAGTACATATCAAATTAGGTTGCCTGTTGTTGCTGCGATAGTATTAAGGTATTATTTCCTGAATGGTAATAGATCAATGTATCTACTGTATTTAGGTGAAATCTTCTGGCAGCAGGTGAAAATGAAGGCTAAAAACATTGTTCTAATATATAGAACCTGTGCATCATCAAGGGATCCTCCTCATGTAGATTCAGTCTTTTTTTACACAGTAAATAGGCCTACTAAGTGGTTGTTTCGGATGTTATCATCCCAATAAATGGTTGATATTTGTGGCTATCAGTCCCATAGAATGGCTTCAGATTGTGCCAGTAGACTCATTAGGTTGTTATCATTGAGTGAATCCTAAGCCTAAAGTATTTCCTTTTCCCCCGTGGAATTAATGAGTCTATTTATGTGTAATGTCCTGGAATGGCATGTCCTGTCAACTGAGCCTTTTTTTTTTTTTTATCGGACTAAATAAGGAAATGAAACGGCATTATTGCCTGTAAGGAGAGCGGGGACAGAGGACACTCTGAGTTTACTGAAGAAAACCTGCTGCTGACCAGGTTAGCTCTGGGGTGAATGTTACTATGGCAACCAAAACAGAGGTTGAGGAAACTCTCTTTTGTACATGGAAATGTCAGAGTTTCCCAGTTTTCAAGGTTAGAAAACATAGTTTTCGGTAAACCTGCTTCGTGAAACGGGCCACAGTTGTTAAACTAACTGGGCTTACAGTCTAACACAGGGGTGTCAAACTGGTTCCAGAAAGGGCTGTGTGGCGGCTGGTTTTCTTTCCACCCAAGCAGTAGCACACCAGACTCCAGTCGTCCCGTCAAGTCATCAGGTTAAGACTTGACTTACCTTGATGAGATGAATGGAGTCTGGTGTGCTACTGCTTGAGTGGAAAGAAAACCAGCAGCCACACGGCCCTTTCTGGAACTAGTTCGACACCCGTGGTCTAACAGGATATAAGTGGATCCTCAGTGAAACAAACAAAAAACTTGTGACCACAAAGGGTCTTATCTGTTACGAACAGATGTTGCCTATTTGCATTTACTCTGTTGTTACATGAGCTTCTGTCGCCCCCAGAGGAGCATTGCGCTGCAACTCTTCACCACCACCCAGTTTTGCTTCATTCAAGAAGACACAGCAAAACAGTTTTTCATGAGTTAACGGAAATCTCCCTTACAAGCATAGGTTCAGCTGAAATACAAACTGTCTACAATTGGTAAAAATACATTTTTTCAATAATTATAAACAGCTACTCTTTGCTTAAATGAATGGCTATTCTGAACAATCTCAGTTCAAAAGTTCTGTTTTTAATAATAGAAAAGTCTGAAATACATGCAAACCCACGTATAATTTAATGGGCCCAACTTGGGATTTTTTGTGGGTATGACATGGATTCAGGAAAAGGTTCAGTTGTTCAGGTTCTATTAGTGCATAACAGGAGACAGGCAGTGCAAAGTTATGTCTGTGCGTGGGAGAACTCAAAGGCCGACATCAGGTCAGGCGGCCATTCCTACAGAGCTAATTAAATATTAACAACTTCAACCGGCTCCTCGCTCAGGGAGACGAGCAGGTCATGTGCTAAAGGAGAATGCTGTGCATTCTTACAGTCATGTGTGGATACATTTTATAATGTTACGATAGCAGCATTTTGCAGAACTCCCAACCACACCCCCCGAGCATCAAAGTCAATGTTTTAAGCCTGGTTATGATAGCAGTGTACCTTTGCTGTAAAACCACCAAAAAATTATTATCATGCTTTGCAAATCTGTTTGCAAAATTATATAAACACGGTGCGTATTAGGTTTACACAGGTTGATGCAGAATGCCTGAAGCAGCATCAGAGGCACAACTGACTCCTCTACGTGCTGTGGCAATATTGATGCAGGCCCATCAGGGAGTAACTCTCCTCTGATTGAGTCAGAAGACTATTTTTGCCTTTATTCAATCTCTCCAGAGATTGTGATACAGTCAGATATTTGTGGGGCCTCTCCATCTGCTGGAAGCGGAGCACACACTGGCAGTATTTTTCATCAAATGTAATCAGAATTTTCATTCCGAAGCTGTTATTATCCAGCACTGAAGTGACAATATTGAACTAAGCCATCAGCCTCAGCTACGGCCACTTATAGCATCAGAACACAAGACAAGTAAGAAAAAAAAAAGAAACTTAAAAATAAGTACAGAGTAAATAAAATGTTTGAAGGGAAATCAAAACATGTCTTAACACAGAAGGGTAGGAGGCATACAATTAGGGAAAAGATCAGAAAATACATTTTACATCTGTCAGAAAGCTAAAATCTTTCTGCTCAAAAAATATATATTTATCTTTTCCACATGTATGATTCAAATGGCCAAACACATAACCCATACACAACAAAAGACTTCAAAAACCAAGGAGAACTACAGGAGAATCTCTGATTTGTAATGTTGCTTAAAAATGATAAATGGCCTAGACTTATATAGTGCTTTTTTCAAGTCAGAGGACTTGACCTTAGTGCTCATTCACGCACACACTCACACTCTGGTAGCTATTCTCAAAATAATTTTGAATTCTGAAAATAAAAGCACATTTTGTTCAGCTCTTTTAGAATTTGAACACTTTTTTACTACACCATTTCCTTTAGTTTTGTTATATACTTTAAAATTCGTAGTCTCTGTCATTTGAAATTGAGAAAAAATATCTTAAATTTGTGTATAAAAGGATGTTTTTTAAGATTAAATAAGATTCTTGAGCCAGGAGTGACAAAAATAAGACCTTCTAAAACACATCTAGCGCAATATGTGAAATGATAAATTAACTGTTGTTAACTTAGTAATTACAATTATTTTTATTATAAAGGCCTATTTCTATTTCTTATAGTTGAACTAAAGCATTAAATAAATATTGAAAATGATAAAAAAAAAAAAAAACAGCATTTAAAAAGTTTTCTGGATGGTAAATTAGATTTTAAAATTCAAGCAATAAATGTCAATTATTATTAAGAGACCTAAAATGTTCTTATCTAGGGTGCCATTTTCCAGGGGATTAGGGGATTTATGTCCCACAAAACTCTGATGCAGTCAACATAAAAGCCCCAATGCCCGATTATATAGATTTTACAAAGTTATCCTGCATCATTAGTTTGTTGAATTACTTTATTTTTGATTTGGCAAAATAATCTAATATTGTCTGGTAATTGAACCCTCCCTGCCAGCAACTTGATATCCCATCTCTAAAATGTTCTCTCATCCTACTGTAGACTTTAAAAATTTGGCTTAAAATTAATATTGTCTGAAATGTTTTGTACTTGCAAAAACATGAGGGCGCCAAAAAGCATACAGATGGTAGTTTTACTATTGTTTAAATTTTTTTAAGTTAAGGCTCCATAATGCTTGACATAAGCAGGTTCTGTGCGAAAAAAAAAGATTTAAAAAAGCGTCTGCTGCTTTAATACTCTATGCTAGGGATGCACGATATAATCGGCCCC
>NW_015150715.1:292050-319440 GCF_000732505.1 Cyprinodon variegatus | reverse complement strand
ATGAGTTTTAAAATATCGGCATATCGGCCAAAATCCCAATATCATGCATCCCTACTCTATGCACATTTTTCTCTCTGCTTTTTCTCATCTTAGCAGTTTCTTTCTTTGGCTGTGCATCTAGAGGATATGTGTTGTTAATCGGAGCAATGTAAATGAGTTGGAATAGTTTTTGTATTGAGCTTATGACTATGAGGCAGAGGAAAGATAAACCACAATGAGGTTAAGAGGTGGGTCTCTGCAAGAATCACTGACCATGGAAGACCTAAAATACGAATGGTCATGTTTATATGTGGTATGAAATTAGAAGAGATTTGAGGCTTTTAAGATAAATCGAATACAGGGATATTTCAAAGAGGTACTTTCCTTGTCTGTGCCGTAAAAGTCTGCTTACATGTTGTGCAGTGGCAGCAGTGCTGTCAGCATGTCCAGGGGTTCACACGTCTGGACAGGTGTCGTAGAATAGAGGTGAGAGGGAGAAACTGCCTGTAAATTAGGAGCGCGGGCAAGAGAACGAGAGTCAAGGTCAGAGAGTAATTAGGCTTTTTTCCATCAGACCAGGGAAACTGTCAGGCCTTGGGGATGAAAAGTGATTATATGGGAGTATGAGAGTAATTGAATTCCGTTGCAGAGCCAAGAGAAAGGATTGGAGGGCAAGGAGAGAAAAAAAAAAGAGCATGGACATGATATAAGCATTAGCTACTAGTTGTCCTCCCATTATTTAGAACTCAGACTTCAACAAATGCGTCTTGGCAGCATTACCCGGCCATTTTGTTCATTAACACTCATTACTGAGTGACAGAATTACAATTTCTTCTCAAGGCTGCACACAAACTGCATGCAAATGCACCAGACAGATGTGTGCGCCTCAGCAGACGCAGTTTGTTTTTGGTAATATGTTTCTTTGGCACGCTTAATGGATCCAAAATGATGATAAAAGTGACAAAGAGATAAAACATATTAACACAAATCAGTCACATTATGTCACAGAACAAGATCAAGGATCAATAGATAAACAAACGGAGGACATTTTTCAGGGGAATATCCTGTAAGTACTGCAACATAAGTTAAATGGGAGTCTGCACGTAAAGATTGTTGAGGAGGAGTAAAAAAAGTCTTATTAGTATGTTTTCTTCTGCACATGGTTTCCTCTTAGATGTTCTGGTGTTATTGGTTAAAAGTGAGTTCCTTTACTTAATAGACCAAAACTCTTGAAAATAGGGGTTTTGTATTTGTCAAAAAAGTCAAAAAAGCTCTATCAGCACAGATTAAACCGCCAGTTAAATCCAGTTTCACTGTCTTATAAATAAAATAAAGAAAACAGGCATTAAACTTTAAAGTGGTAATTTTTGGTTCAGCTATTGCTGCTATTAGATAATTGGCAGATTTTGATTTGCTAGGTAATGGTAAAATGTCCTCAGTAATTGGATGGAAGGATTTATGAAAGGAAGTCTGTGTATATAAGGAAATTCCTGATCGATATAGTAACCAGCACAAAAGCTAAAAACCGAGAAGAAATGATTGCACCGTTTTAAAGATCAAAAAATGTATTTGAAAATTATATATTTTTGTCAAACACAGACACAATATGAGAGGAAAAGTGAGGATTAAGATGGTAGATAATATATATATAATTCATGTAAACCTGAGCTGCCAGATTCCCATAAACTCATTAAAAACTGTTTTACTGACTGGAGTCTCTTAAGCTGCTTTAACGAATGAAGGCTGTGGAGTTAGAACGTATTATATCTCTGGGTTCTACACAAGCTCAACTAATACTACCAGTTCCAGTTTTATGTTTTAATTGTAAAATTGTTATCTACCTACAGCCTTAGCAAGGATTTATATTATTTCATTGGTGAGAATTGGGTAATATTGTTGAACTACAATAAACTACAATCCTAATTTATTCAAGGTTTTTAACTGGCATTTATAGACCGGTAACCTCATGTAGTTGTTTTTTTGTGATGGAATGTTTTCATGTATCCAATAAGTAATGATTATTCTAAACCTACCTCTTAATTATGCTTTGCTCAAGAAGTAAATCCTTTAAATCTACTTAAAGAAATTAATATCTTTCGAAAAACTAGTACAGATAGTCAGGGACTGTTAGGTCTGCTTTTGCCCTTTGTGGTGGCTGGTACATAAAGCAAATGAATACAAACATATTTCACCCTTTAACCAAATTGTACAGTAGCTTTTAAAGTTTTGGTTTTATCTACACTAAGTTATGCTCTCCTCAATGTGCCAGTTAATTCCCACCAGAGAAGGATTTTCAGTGTTCTACTCATAGTCTATTTTTGGTTTGTTAGTTCTTTAGATTAATGCCCCATTTACACTAACCCCCTGAAACCAGTCCATGCCGAGTTTGGACCAAGCTTGGATTAGTTAACCGTGCCAAACTTTGTTCTAATGACAACACATGCTAGCAGACTTACTCACCTCCTATCGCTGGTCTACAATACTAAATGTGATGATTCTCCCCTTTTAGGACTCTAAGTTTTAAGTTTCCAGTTATCATTTATTCTGTTTATTGATATTTGGTTTATTTTCCATTACATTCAAGCAGGCTTTAGTTACTCTCTGCTGCCCCCTTGTGTTTGTTTCCTTTCCCCTTGGCTTCCTTCTACTTAGTTCCACTCACACCTGCTTAATATTCAGCTCATTAGTCTATCCTATGTTCTGTTCCCCTTATATACACCACCTGTGCAGTTACTCAGTGCTGGTTCCTTTTTGATTGTTAGTTGCTTTTCCTTGATGTTTGGTCTTTGGGTTCTCAGTATTTTTGTGTTCTTGATGTTTGCCTCAGCTTTTCATTAAATCTACAAAAACTCCTCTCTGCCTAACTCATCTCTGCCTTTGGGTCCTCAAGCAAACTCACCCCCCTTGTTGACACTAAAGCTCTCAACATTGGAATTATGCAAACAAAAATGGCAACACCCATAACATTCAGGAACTTATATGCCTGGATATTGTTCTCCGCCCAAATTTCAATGAGAGCCTCGGTTTCGGTATCTCCCCAGGTCGAATCACACTCTTTTGATGTCATTTATTGTTAATAGGCTGAGAGGAAGTTCATTTGTGAACAGGTGAAGAAACGCTGGAAAACCTTTAAAATGTGTCAGCTGACTGTAAATAGGAGATGGCATTGTGTGCTCATGCTCTCTTAGTTATTAGAGAACCGAGCCATAGATGAACTGTGCTGAGCCCTACTGATGAACTACAGATTTAGCACCATTTGGTTGTGTCTGGCACGGTCCGTTCTATTTACACTCAACAGTTATCTTGGTTACCATGCACCAACCGTTCTCGACGCGGTTTTATAAGGATTGTGCAAATGGGGCTTATATCTATTCGTATAAAGATAAGTTACGTAACTTTTGTTTAGTTATCGGCCATAATCTGTCGTTTTTGTGAATTAACTGGCAATACGATACATGGTCCAATCATGATATTTGTAATCAAATGAGAAAACTTAAGCAGTTTCAGAACTCTCAAAGGTTTCACTTCTGTTAGTCATCAATTATGATAAGACTAGAAGAGGTGGCTTATGTTTAGCCACATCTGAACACATCCAAAATGCTTTGTTTTTACATAAATGTAATGTTTGACAGCACCCTTAAAACACAGCTAGATCCATGTGTTGAAACCATTAGCAATTTAGGTCCTATACTTCTGTTAATGTGCATAAGGGCATTACATGTGCAATACGTGGAAGTCAAGGGCTGATGAAGCTACAACTCCCTGAGATATTACTGTTTTAATTAAACTCTTTAGTTTTTAAAATATGAGAAAGAATATTAGACTTTTTTAAATAAATTTCACATTTTTTTGAGTCTGACGGTGGAATTAATTCAATGTATTTATGTAGCCCCCGATACTAGTGCATTGTATTGTTGCTTCTGTTCCTGTTTGGCTGTGACTCCATCCTGGAGAGAAATATCAGCTGTGCTGCTGCCATCAACACCTTTGTTTATAGATGTTGGAGATCCGCCTGCTTTCCAGTGTAGTCCTGTTTCTCTGACTGTGACTGACTGGATGTGCTCTCTGACATGGGAGCTGGCTCGGAGCTCGTCTGTCTGGCTGTGTCTTTCCTGGACGGGGCCGAATGTGGAGCTCAGCACATGGCCGCTCACAATGTTCAAAGCGAGTTTTTCCACTCCACTGTCGCTACAAGCATGCTTAGTGTGAGGGATTGCCTTTGAGTCAATGAGTCGATGCAAACAACTGCTTTTCCATAGATAAAAAACTTTGAACCAATTTGACTGAATTATCTGGTTGAAACGTCTCTGTAAAAAGGCCTTGAGATGACATGTGTTGTGAATTGATGCTATATATAAATAAACTGATTTGAATTGAACTGAATTGAATTTTGAAGTGCCTTTACTCCTAATGATTCAGTCAAAAGATAACTTTGTTGCACAATCCTAATATTTAATGTTGTCTTGAATAGATCAGAGGTATACGTATAATGCAAAGGAGGGGCTTTTCTTCAAGAAGATGGACGGTCATTGGAAAACAAAATGCTCCACGAAATTTAAGAAAGACTAACTAACCTTTTATTTCATGCATGTAACTTTACAAAACAATATATATATATATATATATATATATATGTATATATAGGTATTACTGCTAATAGGTTTTCTTGCTGTTGTTTGACAGAGGTGTACATTTAAAAAGCCAAATGTCACTAGAGGCAGATTTATTTGAGTATTGGTATAGGCTTTATAGGCCACTTAATCGCAGCTCAGACCACTGACTATCTAAATGTGTAAATAAGACATTGATCCCTTCTCGGAGAGAACCCCTTCAATAAATATGACTTCTGAATAAGTAATGTGAGGAAATAGGCTTAAGAAGAAGAAAGATTGAGAGGAAGGGGAGAAGCTGAGTGGAGATCACAGCAGGGAACTCTAAGGAGCAAGAGGGAATAAAAGAAAAGCACTGCAGGCTGAGAAGAGGGAACACATATTACACCACAGACAAGAACAAGTGCCGTTACTATACTGTAATTTCCCTTAAAGCACACTAAAAAGAGTTTGTCATTCTCACAATGAAGATTTATTTCTTTGACACTCTAAAAGTGGCAACATTCCACACAGTCTCTGTAAATTATTTCCTGGCTTCCTCACTTTTTCTCCTTTTTTTAGCTTTTCTACTCATCCGACTTGCTTTGTAGGGAACTGAAGCTGATTATATGAGTATAATTGAATCTGATATGCAAGGCATCCATTTCTGGTGCAGCAAAGCGATCGATAGAGCTCAGGCTAATTTAATATGCACTTTATCAACCTGCTCATGAAACACTCTATCTTTGTCTGCGATAATACACTCTCTTTTTGTGTCGCCATCTTCATGTTTGGCAGAGTCCTGAGTGTGTGTGAGTGTTTATGTGTTGGCTTTATCATTTTTCCCATTGTGTCAATGTATTCTGTACCGTATTTCCTTGGATTAGAAAAAAGTAATTACATTAGGCTGAATCAATCTGTTTCCCTTCATCCTGCTTTTAAATTCAAATCTCCTTTTATTGGCACTGTGGGAACAAGACATCATCTGCATCTTATCAGTGCAGTATTTCATGTGTCACTTGCTCTCTGTGTCTCGGTATATTTCTCACTCAACCAACCCCCAAAATCACTATATTAGTTTTATCCCCCCCTCATGAACAAATTGTTTTTATTGGATATTCTACGGCAAATCCTCTCCTGTTTCACTTGTTAAGCGCATACTTATTTTCTGCCATTGGAATGGTATTATTTTCACTTTCAGTCAGCATAGGGTGTATTGAACCGCAAGATAAGTCTGTTTATATGTTTATATATATGTGTGTGTGTACAAAAGTTTGGACACACCTTCTTATTCAAAAAGTTTTCTTTTTTTTCATGATTATGAAAATTGTAGTTTCACACTTAAAGCATCAAAACTATGAGTTAACACACGTGGAATTATGTACTTAACAAGAAAGTGTCAAACAACTAAAAACATGACCTAAAAATCTTCAGTATTAATTACTAATTATTTAATTCACAGTGCAGAGTCAGAGAGGAGGACCATAAAGGTAGGTATGTTATCTGATAAATACTCAGTAAAATATATAAGTTAGTGGGGATAACAATTTGTTTCTTTCATTTACTGTTGTCTTAATTTCTGATACTGGAATTTAATTTTAAAAAGTAAAATAAAAATTACATATATGCACAATATGATAATTTTTAGAATACTATACTATAATGATGATTAGGATTTTTGACAATGATTAAAACAAGTTGTTCAGGTTTATGCTTAAGGACCAGAAATCAAACTCATGACATTGGTGTTCCACAAGGTGTAGATTTTCTTTTTAACTTTGTCTAACTTTCTGTTAAAAAATAAATTAGCGAATTACCTTGAATTAAGTGGTTTATTAATTTTTTTATGACTAATAACAGTATATTTATAGCTGTATGTAGATAGACGGACGGACAGACAGGAGATAGATAGATAGATGGATAGATAGATAGATAGATAGATAGATAGATAGATAGATAGATAGATAGATAGATAGATAGATAGATAGACAGACAGACAGACATTTTTGTAATTTTGCTAAAATCCGAGGATGTAACCTAAGTATTTTGTATTGGTCCCATACTGTTACATGTTGGTTTTANAGACAGACAGACAGACAGACAGACAGACAGACAGACAGACATTTTTGTAATTTTGCTAAAATCCGAGGATGTAACCTAAGTATTTTGTATTGGTCCCATACTGTTACATGTTGGTTTTACCGTATACAATTTACAGGCAGCATTTATGTTTTTGTTTTTTTTTTTGTTTTTAAAGAGGATAAAATTAAAAATAGATAATAATAGAGCAAACCAAAAATCTGTTCATCACAACCCAGATGTAGAAATTGAAATAAACTATGTTTTTTTCTTTAATTTAGCCTTTATTTAACCAGTTTAGTCCCATAAAAATCTGAAATCTCTTTTGCAAGAGAGACCTGGCCAAGAGGACAGCAGCATATTACAACAAAAAAAACACATAATATTTAGTAAAACTAATTCAAAATGTTAAGACTCTCACCTTTAACATTAACACACACATATAATTAATTCCAACAATTAAACAAGGATTTTAAATCCCTTTAGTGTCACAGGTGCTTGAATGTGAAGTTCCGACTGTAATTTGTTCCAGGGACTGGGTGCTGAAACCCTGGAACTTTTCTTCCTTGTTTTTTCAAGCCATCTTTGCAACCTGCTTGGAAGCCAGAGTTAAGGAATAGTGCAAAAAATGAAATTTACCTGAGTGAAATTACTTTTTTCTCTGATGTCTTGCATGACATGGCGGTAAAAGTGATTTGATTTGCTTTGTCATGTATCCACCAATGCATTTAAATATTTCACAATGAGTAATGATGAGACAACTTTTAAAAATTATTTCTTTACTTATAAAGAAGTAATGACTCAACATCGATAAGTTTGAAATATAAGCACTTTTATTTAAAATAAATTATTCCTCTAAGATCAATTTAGGATTCTAATAGAGATTAAATGTGGCGCTCAAGTCTGAAACCACATTTTTTATCTTTATGATCCTGTCAAACTACTGTGTGTCTGCCCTTCATTTGAAAGGCGTAGAACGATATACAGTCTGAGGAGAATAATGCCCCAATTGTTCATTCTTACATATTTGGTATTTCTGTTTCTGACTGTGTCAAAAGCTTCCATGGAAAAAGCGTTTAAACCTCAGGATCAATGCTGAAGACCAAATGCCAGGTCAATGGCTTTATGATAATAATGTTTAAATTGAAGTTAAGCCATTCAGATGTTCATCTCCACAGAAGAAGAGATAACTTGGTTTGTCAAATGCTAAGAGTCCCCATAATGTAATAACAATTAGAGCTAGGAGACCCTTTGGAGGAACTTAAAGAGTCTGTCCTTTAGGAGGCCTTTCATCCATACATTGTTCGTTTATCTTGAATATAAAAAGTTCCACCTCAGAAATGAAGCTGTTGCAGACCTTTTTCAACCTGGAGAGATTCAAACAAGAAGTGATTAGAAAGATTTTACTGACGTGAATAAAATAAGTTATTTGGCGCTCAGACCCCGGCAGAAGATATGATGCTGTAAGTTGACATGAGCTTGGATGAATACCTTAGGAAGAGGATTAGAGTAGTGTTCCCCCCGGAGGATGAGAGTGTCTGGAAGGAGTCAAAAAGTGAGGGAGGAAATGGGGCGGAGGTGGGTCAAAGTTCAGCTGATGAAGTATAAAATATTTTAAAAAAAAATTTTTTTTTTTAAAGAAAAGAAAAATTAAACATGGAAAAGATATTTGAAAAAGAATAAGATCAATCTGGGAAAAAACAAGTTACTTTAAGCGTTTTTTGTGTGCTCTTTGCTTGCAACAATGATGAATTTTTCTCCATACATGTAAGTCTAGCCATTGTCCATAGCATTTCTTACCAGGCTGTAGAATATGTTTTAAAAAAAAGGATAATGGAGACCCAATGAAGCTCTTCCACTCTGTCATTTTGTTTAGAGTCTAAAATGTCAGCATTCTGATATGGTTTTTATTATACAAATGTTGTCTTTGTAAGAGGTTGCCATCATCAAGGTGTCCAAAGAGAGAAATCAATTTATCAGATATTAAAATTTTTTATTGAGTTGTCTTTCATGCTGAAAGATGAGTTGCTTAGCAAAGACAGAAATAACCTGCTAAAAGCACCGGGATAAAAAAAAAACCTGAATACAGTCAATATTCATAAAAATGTCAAAAGGTCTAGAAAGCTTTCATAACTGCCATGAGTTTAATAAACCGCAATACCGTCTTTTTTCCTCTAAGCAAAATACAGAAGAATAAAGGAGAACTCAAGGCTCTTGGCTGCACTTTATATTAAACAACTTCAAAGAATAGCATCAGCAGTAAAAGCAGGCTTTAATAGATGCCCAGTATGACACTAACATAACCGGTGACCTCTCTGATCGGCCCAATCTCCCCAGCCAGCCAACTTAACTGAACCCATCACTTTGAGGCTGTAACAGAGAACTTCGCATTGCTCATGAGAGATCAATAAATCAAACCTCAGCTGATAGACCTGACATTGGCTCAGATGAAAGCAGAGCCGGGGTTCATGGACATACACTCTCCCTGGGGAAAGCATCAAGGAAGAATGAGAAGCACTGGGGGGGGGCTGAGGCTCCACCTGAGACTAATAAAGCCAATTAATGAGATATAATTACCATCAAAATCCTTCAGCTAATTCCACATCATAGTCCCGGACGATCTTTCATCCTATTACTATTGACTTTCATGGCAGATCAGTTCAGGCCAATCTCAGATCAACTTGAGGAGCCAAGGCACAGCTGTGTTTGACGGGTCTTATATCAAGGTCATATCTCCTATTAAAACTTGGGCTAAATCTGATCCTTAACATGGGTTTAAGAGTAGATGTATGTATAAATTCAATTTTAACACTATATGAACTGGGTGTTATACAAATTCTCATTACATTTTCATCAATAGTGATAGGCTACTTTACGTTGATTAAAGGTACAGAGTCATGTTATTTTCCTTTTTTAAATTTATACACCAGTAAAGAACTTTGGTTGCATATAACATTTTTATGAATAATGGAAGCATCCTGCCCGTGTAGTATTTTTTATTTCTTTCATGAAACCTTGTTTTTGCTCAGTTTGTTGGTAAATATAGCCTTTCAACAACATAACAACATCCTGTATCCCCTGAGATGCCATTTTCTTGCAAGGTTTTGGTCAGGATGTATTTAGTAGCTCCATCAATGGTCACATGGTTTTCTGGTAGTTTAATAGGACTGCCAGTAGATGGCGCCAGATCTGTTTAGGTGAGCTCATTCCTCCAGGTGCTAGGGTTCTATTTCGGCTCAAAAGGTACTATCAACACACACATCAGGAAGAACTATGAAATAACAACTATATATACAGGTATTATGTATTTTATGCTTCTTATGTTTAGATTTTCTTCAATGTTTTTACGTTTTCAAAGGACGTACCTTTATTTTTCTGAAACCATTGCCCAAATTCTTGACAACAAAATAGAAACCCATCCGTCCGTCCATCCATCCATCCATCCATCCATCCATCCATCCATCCATCCATCCATCCATCCATCCATCCATCTTCTAACACGCTTAATCCCAAGTGGGTTGGCGAGGGGTGCTGGTGCCTATCTCCAGCTGTCAATGGGCGAGGGCGGGGTACACCCTGGACAGGTCGCCAGTCCATCGCAGAACATAGTAGAAACATCTTCCAAAACTTGCTTTCATCAAAACATGTTTTCCTGGTTCATTCATTAATGGCAGTGAGTTACGATGGTGGAGAATTTTAGTACAGACAGATGTTTCTCCTTGGCTCTACCTTTCTTATGGCTTAAACAAAATAGGTAGTTATCCTGAGCTATTTTCTGTATTAGTGCTGATATATTTTAGGCTGCTGGATCACATAGGCACCACTTTTCCTCATTCTGCTTCAAACTATCTATATTCTACCATTTTGTGGTAATTGTCAAGTTCCACTCATAACTTTATGTTCACTTTTTCCTTATTATAGTAGCTTCATTTGGTCGGTTGCTGTTTGGCTGTGGCTCCATCCTGGATTGAAATATCAGCTGTGCTGCTGCCATCAACATCCATGTTTATAGATGTTGGAGATTGGCCTTTTTCCAGTGTAGTTTTTTTTTCTTTGACTGTGATTAGTAGAAATGGCAGAGAGCTTGTCTGCCGGGCTGTGTCTTTCCTGGGCAGGGTCGCCTGTGGAGCTAGTTAACAGTTACCTTGTGTATATCTTCTTCTTTCTGTATGTCTGCTTCTATCTCATTGAGCCCCAGTAGGCCTCAGCGGATAGCCACTCACACTGATCCTAGTTCTGCTAGAGGTTTCTTCGCCGCATGCATGCCCAGTGTGAGGGACTGCTGAAGAGTCAACGACAAAATGCTACGAAAATCCCCACTGCAAGCTCCTTCAGGTGGAGCATGAGTTGCAAGTGAATTACAGGATGCAATCAACTGGTTTTCCTAACCAGTCTGACGGTATTGTTTGTGTAAAGTTCCCTGAATGAACTAATGTTTTCTTTTATGTCACACTGATGCTTCAGTGAACTTCAGATCTCAGTAAAGTTGTCCTTTTGTTACAGTGAATGGTGTCATGGATCAGGCACTGTTGCTCCTCCTGGGAAGGTGATTAGTCAACCTCGTCTCTACTGAACAATATTCTACCTTTTTAAATTGCATTCTTAGAGCTCAAAGCAGCACCTCTCACATTTTTAACATAAAGGACAAGCAATGCAACAATCAGGAGCTGGTTGAACTTGGATTGACTTGCGTTCTCGGTTGAAGGGTGCTGTTGCCGCAAAGAAGGAGAAATCCCTGATGTTTCCAGCGAGCAGCTTTGAGAACATTTGGAGAAGATTGATAATAGTTTAGAGACATTTGTGAAGTTGCTCTGGGAGGAGTTGAGATGCATGTATGTAAAAAAGATGCAAAATAACTCTGAATATTAATAGCAGTTAACTGATGAGAGTCTGACTGGAGAGGATGTCTGTGAAATGTATTTTAGAAACATTTGACCTCAGCTCTGGCATCACAGCTCACCAGCTTGGAGGAAAATTAAATGGCAAGTGAGGTGCCTTCATGGGCCGTGGGTTATTCAGGGACATTGGATGATTATGCAGCGTTTTGTAGAGGTATTTTACACTCATTACAGGCATAATGCATGTTTTTTTTTTCAGTACAGATGTCATATGTCTCAAACCTACGACAAGAGAAAAGAGCTAAGAAGTAACAGACACTCAAGACAGTTTTTTTCTTTCTCCCAACTTCTTCAAGATTATCTGTCTAACACCATCCGTTTATCTAAATAGCATCTAAATGTGGCTACAAGGGAATTGATTTTCCACGAATTTCATAAAAAAAATCAGTTTTCCTTTAAATTGCACCAATAAAGTTTTATTTTGTGTCAATAGGCATAACTCTGATTAAACTAAACAATGATTCCATCTGTTTTAAAGTACAAAGGGAGAGCTATAGCAGGTTTTCTGTTTTATAAGTGATACTCATACTGTTGAGTGTGGAGCAGTAATCTGGTTCTTGAAGAAAAGTTTGTTTGTATTTGACAGGACGCACAACAGATGGGGAGACTTTTGATTAAAGGAAAGTTACTTATGGCGACAATGCCCCATCATGTGGCCTTATAGGGCTATATGAGGCCATACAAAAAACCGGATCAGTGCGTGACACTCAACAGGTTCCATTTCAGTCTTAACTCAGTTCTAACACCTGTAAATCAGAATCCACAATTAGTTCAGAGCTGTAATTTGTCACTTGATCTACAGAGATATAAATAGTTGCACATGCAAAATTTCAGCTAGATCAAATCATCTAGAAGTGGCTGAGTGGCATTACTTATTGAATGTCCGTCGTATTGTGTGCTTGTAAACCTGACTGCTAGCAGAAAGTCAGTGCTGCGGTTGGTCCATTTTATACAGAGAAAAGAAGTGGACATACCAAGAATGACTGACAGAAGGTGACTGTGACCCTGTCTAAACTCTGACTCACAAAGTGTGGAAATGAAAGAATGGAGGTTAAACAGGACCAGCTGCGTTCTGCCTCCTGGTTTTGTTTAATACAGATTTTTGTCAATCTGCCCAGACTGTATGTTCTATTAGTAATTAAAGATGGTTTTCGAAGAATATATTGAGGGACTTGCTTTCTAAATATGATTCGTATTGAAATAAAATTGGGCCAACCAGCCTTGTAAAGTCTGGCAATAAAACTGGGTTGATTACCAGACATGAACGAACTGTATTTGTGTTTTTGTTTTGGCATTTATATAAGTATACGTTGCTTTATTTCTCCTCAGGCTTCCATTAACAGTGAAACTGGACTTAGCATAGCATGGTTTGGGACCTCATTCTAAAATAGAAACTAAAACAACCTGTCTCCTTCTCCCCCTCATAGGACAGTTGTTTATCGCTCTCTACATAGATCTAGGGCAAACATTTCAAATTGTATTGAAGACCTAAAGAATGGATAAATATGTTCCTCTCTTCAAAAAAGACTACTTTAACGCTAACAGACGCTGTGCTATCCAGTGTGTGAGGTTGATCACCCATCCCAGACTTTTTTTTTTTTAAAGACAACAGTGATTCAAATGAATTAAGTTGTAATTAATTCATACAGTCAGCACAGTATCACAGAAATAAATCACATAAACACCTAAAAAACATGTTTTTTTTGTTATCATCAAGAATGCGCGTTTCTGGTTGGACAAAAAAACATTTTCCCCAGTCTCCATTACTTGTCACCGCAGTAAGGATGGGGGAGCATAAACATATTAAGACCTGTATGCTGGTGAAGATTCTCTGTCATCCAGGTCATAGTCATTCTAAAACAGAAAATTAAAAAAAATCCACTGGAATTTGTTTCTGAGTTTGAAGACGTTTCTCTTCCCATCCAGGAAGATTTTTCTTAATTCAAAATGTCAGAAATAACGTTGAGTTCCAGGTTTTATACAGTAGCCCAACAAAGCCTTGTTTTTGTTTAGAAAAAATGCAAATCGAAACAGATGAAGGGATCCACCCTTCTGTATAAAACCTCAAACTCAGTGCTATTCCTGACATTTTGAATTGAAAAAGCTTCCTGGATGGGAAGCGAAACGTGTTCAATCAGAATCAGAAATACTTTAATAATCCCAGAGGGAAATTACTTTTGTTACACGCTCCAATTACAGTTTAATATATATATATACACATCCAACTACACAATATAATAAAGATAAAAGATTAAAAAAATTCAAACTTGGAAACAAAGTCTAGTGGATTGTTTCTAAGTTTCTTTTTTTGGAATTAAGACATGTATGATCTTTAGCAGTAGTCCTTTTAAACATACATACCACTCAAAGAAAACCTGTAGAAGTGGAAGGATCTGAAAACTTTTAAAGGAGTAAGTAATAAGTTGTACAGAATGTCTCTAGTATTTGTTCATTTCTGAGAATTGGAACCATATTTTCCAGTTGCAAAAAGAAGACTAATTTCATTTTGGCCTTGCCTGTTCATTTAGCTTTCGAGACGCCTCCTTTGAAAGGAAACTATTTAAACACTTTACTGATAGATTTTACCTTGAAAGCTGTCAACATAGAACAGAGCGAGAGATTGTTTTCAAAACCTGTTTGCTTAAAACACATTTAATGCTGTTTTTTTGTATTATTTTCACAAACTGGTTGTAAAAGTGGAAGTTTTGGCATTAATTTGTGTAATTTGAGTTATTATTTGTCCTGACACAACAGAATTAGGTCTATATTGGTCAACAATTTTAAAAGGATTCAAAGCAAATTGTTCTATGGTCTTATCATTACATTTTACTGCTGTTAAAATGTTCAGTTAAAGGGATCAATGACTGGTTTCACATGTTGTCCTAAAAAAATATCTTTTAATTTTCCTATTAGATCAAAAGTTATGGTCTGGCAAACATAAAAGCTCATAATTACTTTAAAAATGATTTGTCAGTCATGGTGGTTAATGTTTTTTTTTACCTGTTCATGCATGCTGGGCTAATAGTGCCACACTGCGGTTTCATGAGCCGTTATACATGATATGTGTTAACATAAACACACGATTACTAAACACACTTCGACTAACAACATTAGCAGAAGCTAACTTGAAACTAAAATCAAATCAGAAGATAATTAACAGCTTTCATCAGACATCATTCGAATATATCTGGGGAAAGGTTTTGATCTTTATGCTAGCTGTAAATAGCTAAATAGAAACTCCATTAATAAAGTAACATGTGAAGTGAAAGAAACAGATATCATTATAAATGTCTGTGCAGAAAATGTTTCTTTTTCTAATACCCACAGTAGTTAGAAGCTGGGAAAAAAGGAAAAGCTAATTCAATGCTAACTGTTTCCCCCTCTTAAATATTCATTGTCTCTTAAGGGAAAAGGATGATTCTTTCTCTCGTCTGATCAGAGGTTGCTCCCTGCTTTGAATTATTCAGCTAAAAATGTCTGAAAGGAGGGAAAAAAATGGGATAAGAAACAAGTCAGATAGAGGTTAGAGACAGAAGTCAGAAAGTGAAATGGAGCATGCGTGACCTCAGTGTTCATGTCTCCTATCCTTTCTCTGAAACTTTGAAACATTGGCCAACTTCAGGGCAGCAGGAAACACCACTCTGCTCTCTTTGGCCTCAAGGCTAGGAGAGACCTTTGCATGACAATTATCCATGCTGGAACCTGATGCAGCTTATTCTGACAAACAAAAGGCTCCTAAAGCATGTCTTGCTGGTGATTAAAGGCGTTACCGTTGTTTTGGTTCTCAGTCTGACAGAGTGGGTATGATGTGTGCATATCTAATAATGGATGTCACTTCTCTGGCTGTATATACCAGCAGGTATATATGGAGGGTTTTGTTTCTATTTATGTTCAGGTAAATGTAGTTAGTTTTAAATTGACGTTTGGTTTGTTTGATGTCAAATAGTCTTTTTTTGTTTTTAGTTAGTTGATTCATTTATTGCTTTTTGTCAAATTGTGTGTCTGGAATTGTCTGAAATAAATTCCTATTCATTCATTCACTCATTTATAGGCTGTTAGGCAATCATCTTCTGATTGCTTAAAACAGAAGTCAGTGAGGCTTAAGTGTGGATACTTTGAGATGGGTGCAGGCATGAGCTACAGTGTGAATAAAAGTATCATAAATACAAACTAGGTACAAACTTCTTATGTGCTACAAATGTGTTTTTGAAAAATTTTAAAGTATCAGGGAAGTCCTTTAGACATGCATATCAAATGAATAAGCCTAAGGGCATCTGCAGTCTGTGGCTCCACTGCCAACAGTTTCATGTGTAACAGTGGATGAAGTCCTCACAAATGTTTAAGGCCATAATAAACTTCAATTCAAAAGAATTTAATCATCCCAAAGTGAAATTAAATGTTGCAGTTACTTTTAAAGCGTAAACCAGCGGTCCCCAACCTTTTTTGCGCCACGGACCGGTTATATGTCAGACAATATTTTCACGGACCGGCCTTTAAAGTGTGGTGGGTAAATATGATCAAATAAAATTATTCGACTGGCATAAAATCAAATAAAAACAGCAAATAAAACTGACCATTATGTTGAATTAGTGGGAGCCCTGAGCTTGTTTCTCCAAAACAAGTCGGTCCCATCTAGGCGTAACCGGATACAATGACACAAAGTGTGCCCCTGATGTCCAGTCTGCTCCGTAGCTTTGTTTTGGTCGCTGTAAACGCAGGAAATAGGATGCGGCTTAGGGTTATAGATAGGATGCGTCTTGACCTGAATTAACCTGTGTCAAGAGGCACAGATGCACCGACTGATGTAACTGGGAGAGAAAACCTCATTTTTTAAAATATTTTTCAAAATAAAACATCACTAAGACTCTGATCATCGATAAATTATATATGTATTTTTTTTCTGTGCGGCCCGGTACCAAATGACCGACGGACCGGTACCGGTGGTTGGGGACCGCTGGCCTAAACCATGAAATAATTATCAGAACTACAGTAGTCATTGAACATTCTACCAAACGAAAAAGAAAAAAACTCACCAAATTAGATAAATAATGTGCATAATTTGCGATATATTAGGTATTTTCAAGCAAGTTATTATAGATTTTCTTTTTGCTGTATGCCTAATTGTGTATCTTTTTTTTTTTTTGTCGCGATGGTGCGCACAAGAGTATCTTGGGTTCATGAGGATGTAGAGTTAGCAACATTAGCATTTTTCATGGTTTGTTTACTATTGTTTCCTGCTGTCTTGCACCAGAGTTCCCATAATAGGCGTCATAACTGCCCACAATCATTATGATAGAATCCCTGAGGTATATGGAGCAGCAAAATAAATGAAATATATGCTAAATTGTAAAAGGATTAGTGTCATGATTAAAACCAACTGCAGTTATTTGTCATTTTCAAAGATATATCTAAAAATAGTTAGAAAGGGAAGTGATGATAATATAAATAAATTCAACAAGTATGCATATTTAAATATATGTATTGTTTAGGGGGTCGTCGCTCTGTCATTTTTTGGGTTATTGGCTGAAATATTCTGAACCCGTATCTAATGCTTGTACAAGTTTAGTTCTGATGCGCGGCTGAGGCATCTTTGCTGCTCTAGCTGCACGGTCAAAAAGTGGGTGTGAGACGCGTTGGGCAGAGCTACCCTATCCTTTCTTTGCCTGTAACAATGGCGGATGTAATCGAGAGAGTCGTTTGGCCTATTTTGATGAAAAATGCTACGTTCAGACCGCAAGCACTGGATGCAGCAAAGAAGCTTCTGCTGCTTCATTTCTGATGCTTGTCCTCATTAAGGTCAGACGTCCAGTAAAGTGTTTCGCGCATCAGAAAGCGTGTTCAAACCAGCTGCTCTGTTGCTTCTGTAGCGTGCAGCCTGAACATAGCATTATACATCAGGTAAAAAGATATCAACTGCCTGCAGCGGATTTTACTTTTTACTGAAATAGAGACATGAGTTATGATCACAAAGAAGGCTAATGATAGCATTCTTCACAAATGATATACATACCTAAAGAAGGAGGACCAAAATCATGTTTTGAGGAGAGTGGGATTTTTTGTGTGGTTTACTGATTTGAACAAAAACCAAAAAACACACAAGAAAAAAAAGACAATTTTAAAATTTAAAAAGTCAGATTTCCAGCTAATTACTCGTTTAGACAAAAATTAAGCACAAAGCCCAAAGAATTATATATAAAGCAACACAAATGACACAGACATGCACTGTTAAGCCCACATTTGATTTAATGTTAAACTGGACAAAAAATAATGGCGTCCTGATGTCTTAAACAGGACTAATCCACTTTCATGCTACAGCACTCTGATATTTCAAGCCTTGTTCATTGCCCCTGCCTCATTAATAGACAAAAGCATCAATTAATCTTTTTGCTAAAGATCTATGGGTCCTTATTCCTCTCTCCATCAGAAAACCTTCACAGTCAATGCCAGACATCAAGATACAACATGTAGGATATCTACTTTCCATCTTATTGTTTTCTTCACATGAGAATTTATCTACATTTGCCATTGTTTGTAAATGTGAACATCCCATTTACAGCATCAGCTTCATATGTTTTATTAATATTTGGTGAAAATATTTAAAACATAATTGTAATATACTGTGTTTAGTGAGTCGGTTCACTAAATAGAACTGATCTTCTCATCAATATAACAAAACAGCCACTATTAATTTAAAGGAAGACAACACCATTGTCACTTAATTATTTTAACACATATATGTAACATCTGTATGTGTTGATCTGGAGCTGGAACAGCCCCCAAATAGAGCAAATGATTTACTGTCAGTACTGACTTGAAGCTGTACCCTTTTTTTTCCTACAGTAGTTATGGCTAGTAGTTACACTAATTGCAGTGGTCCTATAGAGTTGTATTCTTAATTATCATCCAACCTCCATCTGGGTCATTAATTCATAGATACTGTCAGGGCAAAAAAGAAAAAATGCGTAATAATAGATGCAAAATGATGAGAAAAATAAATGCCTGTTTTTAACTATGAAGGAGAGTTCATTCAAGCCTCACTTTCGTAGCACTAAGCTTTTAATGCACAGCTGCCGTGAGCTTTTACTTGTTTTATGTTCGACTGAATACGATTTTAGTCTCAAAATCACGTATTTTTTCAAATCACAGATGGAAAACAGGGTATTAAAAACATTATTTATATTTTTCCAGTGTTTGTTTGGTCTTCCCTGTCGTCTGTTTATGCCAACCAGAAGATTTAGAGCTCGTTTAACACACCACAGCAGAAACTTACCAGCATTCCTTTCTGCATTTGAATTGCAAAGAACCAACTGACAGTTGTGTTGCAAACCCATCAGTTGTTTGATTTAATTCCTTTCTGCTTAGAGATTTTGCATGCACATGAATCATGCACGCACCTACTACACAGTGGATTTTTCATGATTTGCATGCCAGTATCATGTTCCATGTACTTGGGATGCCTTTTTGTCGTCTTGACTGGGATTGTTTGTCTCTAAGGGCACAAACATCCGCAGCTGCATTGCTTTTTATGGCAGATATGTGTCATCATAAGAGGTCGAGTTAGTCTCATATTCATGTGTGACTCATTTTTATGGCATTTATACATATTAAGACCATCGAATGAAGCAGATAGATTATATTTAGCTGAAGTGCAATAGGAAGAATAGGATAAGGTTTAAAACACTTTATATTTAAATGTATTTTAAAATATACATATACATAAATAATGTGACTTTTTGAATGTCGGTACAGATTTAGATCACAGAAATGCACAGCTTTGACACTTCTGGAATTTATAAAGGAAGTCGGCAGCACCATAGATAAAAAATAAGTTTGCAATTGGTATATTTGTAGATCTGAAAAAGCATTTAATATAATTTATCACAATATATTAATAAAACAAGTAGAGTATTATGGTTGGGCGGATCTGGAGTGGATGGAGGGCTATTAAAGTAGCAGGCAACAATATGTACTAAAATAGGTGATATAAGTTGTCATCGGGCGTCCCCCAGGGATGAGAATCAAGTTTCATTTCAATTTTTCATATATTAGCAGTTACTTAACAACTAAAATTATGTGCTTAACTATGCACATCAATATACCAACATTAAAGTTGATATATAAAAAATTCATGCTCTTTTCAGAACAATATTTTGTGTCATATGGGGTAAAGAGAAAATTATGTGGAGCTGCAAGTCATTTACGTGTCTTTAGTGAAATCATACAGTAGATAAATAACTACTTTAATAACATAAAAATCAATTTAATGTAGATATTATTACATCTAAATATCAATTTTATACCAAGCAATTTTTGATAAAAGTAGGTAAGTAATGACAATGTAGACATTTTTACACCAGAAATGTTGTCCACTTTAGACAGCATGGTGTTTAAATATATGTGTCTATATGTTAGCAAAGGTTGTAGGAAAGTATAGTTTGTCTTTATTTAGAAAATATGGATGTTGTGCTCATTCCAGTTGGAACAGTGTAGATTTACCCTAATGTTCTGACACCCATCCACTTTCGGCCAGCCCTCAGTGTACATTGGTTATTGAACTGCCACCCCTATTAAGATTTTCTGGTTATGCCTCTGCTTTTTCTGTACTGTTTCTGTATTTGTGATATTACTCAAAAAGAGAACAACACCAGCATTGCAAGGAATAACTGATTTAAATGGTAAATGGCATGTACTCATATAGCGCCTTTATTCAAGTCAGGAGACTTGACCAAAGCGCTTTACACTACATTCATTCACACATTCACTGATGGTGGCAAGATACATTGTAGCCACAGCTGCCCTGGGGCTCACTGACAGAAGCGGGGCTGCCGTACACTGGTGCCACCGGGCCCTCTGACCACCATCAGTAGACAATGCAGGTGAAGTGTCTTGCCCAAAGACACAACGACACTGTTAGTCTGAGCCGGGGCTTGAACCGTCAACCCTTTGATTTCAGGGCAAACTCCTACATCCAACGCCACTGTCGCCCTTTAAAACCATAATTGCAGTAAACTAGCCTGAGAATGGAGGCATTCATTTCTTCATGTAGCTGTGAACTGTTGGACACATTAGAGGTATATTGCAGGATTTCTGTGTTTTTTTTTTTAAATGAGGTGTGATCTCCACTTTAAAGAAAATACACATACACAACCCTGTACCCACTCCCGAGGGCGAATGCCTATTTAACACATGCAAGAGCGTGCATGAGCCCTTTCTCCTCGTGCGCACTCTGTTTAAAAGTTGCTGTTTGCTCATACAAGCTTACTTTCAAAAGAAGATCTGCAGTTTTCCACTATGTCAGACTCACCACCGGTAAGTAGAAATGGGGACGAGCACGTCGGACGGCCTTACCTAAACATATCACCAGAATAACTGACAATTAGGAGGATTAGTTATTTTGATGATCGACCCGGAAAAATAACATCCTCCACTATACCTTTAAGATGTTAGCGGAACAGTTGAGAAACTTGAGCTACTGTAATAATAAAATTAGTTTTTTGATTTTTATTATTTTGTTTTACAAAAGTTTAGGCACATTTTCCTTATTAATCAGACTAGGATTTTCATCTCAAAGGCAGTAGTTGTACTAAATCTAATCTCTGAGGCTTAATGCCAAAAAAACAACAACAGAGCAAGAACATCTGCCATCAATGAAGAAGAAGATTCAAATATGTCTTGAAGCATAACTTAAAAGCGTCACACTGGGAGCTTTAAACGGGGACATATTTGTTTCATTACTGACTTTTTCATGTGCAAGTCAAACCCTGCTTTGTATTTGTTGCCCAAAGGCAGATTGCATAAGAGAAAAATTCCCCATAGCACCCACTGAGGCACTCTTTGCATATGCATGAAATATCACCATATAGCTTTCTCATAACCTGTCTAGCAGCATTTAATTAAGAACCAACAGAGATGGTCAATAAAGATACAAAAAAAGACTAAAAAATTGAAGTGCTTTGTGGAGAACTGCAACCCCAGTCTTTAAATTAAACATATTCTGTGGATTTCTTTTATTCCAATGATGAAACAATAAAGCAAAAATACTCCAGTAACTTTAAAAAACAAAAATCAAGCTAGAGTGAATGTGTTTTCAATGTTTACTGAGATATCAACTCCAAAAACAGAAGTTCGTATTACTACTTATTTTTATTCATGTTATCTTTGGAAGAGACATGTTGAAGCAATGACACAATATAGAGATTTCCCAATAGAATATTGGAACAGACAGAAATAATGTAAGCAAAATTATATCAAGAATTCAACACAATTTTTGACAGTTTTCATAAAAACATACATTTATGCAATAATTTAGATATAACTTGGTATACATATTGTATTGTATTGTAAGTCCATCAGTTTCAATAACTGTAATTAAGGAAATTATGAATTTGATTGATCTCTACATCTACTTCCACTAACAATCGTTGTCTCCCTTTAAAAAAAAAGATAAAATTGGTTTTATGCATGTTTTATATGTATCTCCCCACATTTCTATGCAAAAGTCAATTAACTATAGACAGATATCTTATTAATTTTTTACATTATATAACAGTAATTATTTGAGCTATTTGTTTTTAAACTACTAATATGTGATTTTAAAGAAATATTTTTATTATTAAAAACCCCTAAAACTTAATTTTACTCCCTCTCTCAATATCAGTGTCTCCTTTATCCAATGATAGCGTTAGGATCTCTGGGTTCTTGGTGTCTTTCTGGTTTTAGTGAGCTTCCTGTTTCAGGGAATGATGTTTGCTGGTGGCTGGGCCGACCTTGTATTGCTGCACACCTTGGAACATTTCTCAATCAAGCTGACTCGCATGTATATAAGGAGGCGAAGGATATTCTCTCTTCGTCGGATTATTACTCCTGATGGTAATCCCTCATACCAACCAGAAAGTTGCAAATGACTTCCTAAAGTCCCCTCTTGCAGATTCTTGTTTGCTTTTAATAAATAAAACATACTAATTCACTGGTTCTCCATGTGATTCTTCATGTGGAAATTAAAAAACTACAAACCAACATGACAGAATCATCCAGCCAGTCTGACCGAGCAGAATCTCCCTTAGGTCCTTGGACTAAACGTGAATAACTTCAACACTACAATCAATTACTCCTCTATTTCTCATTTTGCAAATTCCCCCACACCCGAGCCCTATGGAGGTGAAGGTGAAAGGTTGGAGTGGATTCCTGTGACAATGTTCTCTAGGTTTTATTTATTTTAGTGACGGATTGACTTGGATGGTAAAAATGGGTAGATAACTGGGTCTTTAAAACTTTAAAAATCAAACTATGCTAATATTAAACTTCTTGAATGAACTTCTTAGAGTTCCAACCCAACTCTCTTGAGAGAAATATGTAGATCATTGTTAGAGACCAGGAATGTGACAGAAAAATCTACTGTTTAAATGAACTCTACTATAGTGTTTGACCAAGGTTAGGCCTAATGAATCACATCATTGAATCATTTGTAGTGTTTTTTTTTTCTCTTTCTTGAGATAAGACTTTTTACACCCATAGTACAACCTTAAAATGAAAGGAGATTCATTTACTTTTTCCCCGTACCTATGAAATATAGAAAATAAAAAAAATCATGAAACTGGCAGTTTTTTAGGCCTACTATATCTCAGCAGCAAGGTCTAAACTAAAAAAACCAAATTAATGTAGTTTAAGAATAAATCCAGCAAAAGCACCAAAACATCAAGTCCATCTACAGTGTAGGAAGAAAGAAACAGGGATAATCGAGCAAAGCATAAGTTTCAAGGCAAAAACGGACGAGGAAAAGAAAAGCCTTAATAGCTGAAAACACTGAGGGGGAGTGAATGGAGAAATTGCTTTGGAGCTTTGCCACTTGCTGCCATTGAACGTACTGTAACCTTGACGATGATTTGTTGGATCCATTTCAACATGAATGCACAGCATGACAGGCCTCTGCTTTTTGCGTCAGGCGCAAGGTGAGGAAACAAACAGCTAGTTTTGTGATTTGGAAATCTTTGACAAGCAAATTGAAGAAGAAAAGCTCCTTTGTTTAAAAGAAAGATGAACTTTTTTTTTTGTCTTTTTTCATTTGGTTTTATGAATAAGCTCTATGACTAATTTAGAAATCTGACTGGCTTAAATAATCAGAAAACCTTTATATGTCCCATGATGTAGATTTTATTTCGTCATAAAAGAAATTTAAATCAAAGGTATGAAAGGCAAGTTTATACAGTAGGTTTCAGATGCAAGACAATCTAAGGTGCTGTAAAATGAAAAAAAAGGGGAAAGTTTTTAATTGGATTCAAATTTGTTCTTTAAATTAAGGTTTTTTTTTTTATTATTATTATTACATGATTGATTACAAATAAAAGTTTTACCCAAGACTTCACTAATTATGTTTACAAAGCACATTTTAAACAGATTCCTGTTTTAAAGTCTGGATTTAAAGCAACTTGCATTCACACCAAATGTTTTTTCAGCAACTGGTTTACATGCAAAGTTTGAACATGTAGCAAGATGCAGCAAGTTTGCAGCATTTCTCAGTGCTGTTCTCTAAAGGGGTGAAAGTTGGTTAAATTGTCCTCATTAAATAACATAAATTAACACATTATTAGCAATATGCTCTAAAATGATTTATAGATTTTGAACTTCATGTGAGCTATGTTACATTTTGGTTATATTTAGAAAAGTTGGGCTTGAATTAAATCTTGTTCATAGTTGAACAAAGACATTTAATCCTATTTCACTTTATTTTTATGGCATTAACTCACATCTTATGTTGTCTCAAAGCACTTTTGAGACAATTCAACCAGCTCATCCAGTCAGATTGGTTAAAAGTTTCCTCAGAAAAAACAGCTGATTACATTTAGTCATTGATTTGCAGGATTTGCTCATTCTGAAGCATCTATTTGGCTTAGGGGGGTGGACTGCCTGGGTTGCGTCTGCCTGGCAGACATGGTTAGGAGAGGACCGTATCAATGTAGGGGGCTCGAACACCTGTTATCTGCGTGGGGCAGGTAGGGCTTTTCTTTGGGTGACTACCTGCTCTGGCATCTGTGGGGGTGGGGATGCGGTTTAGGGGTGCTATGGGGTGGATGTAGCCAGCCTTGAGGGGAGTGTCCATCCTGGGGCTGGGTCTGGTGTTTGGGGTTAGACATGGGCTACACTGCTACCCTCCTCCTTTTGGTGGTGCTCAAGCGAGAGCTCAAACTGCCTTCCCCCTGTCTGGGTATCTCCTCCTGGGTCTCGAGGGCCTTCTTGTGGGATTGGCCCCCAAGACAAGGGAGAATGGTATATGTATGAGGCGTGCAAGAATATGCTTAGTGCCTGCCCTGTGTGCGCCTCCCCCATGAGTGGTAATATATATGTCCTAATGGGTATAAGGGTGGGATTTTGGAAATCTGACTGGATGACTTTGAATTTGTTTTTTTCTACTTGTCATGTTGAGTGTTTTCCTTAACCCACCTACTGGAACATTCTACGCTCAGAGTATGAGCAGGGCCTTCTTATGCTCCAGCCGATGAGGGGTGCCTGCATCTTCTGGGGCACTGATGGTTTGCTAAGTGCGGGCTTTGGTACTTTGGTGGCTGCTGTCTCATTTCTGATGGCTGGCACTCATGAGCATGAGCATCCTGGCCCCGTGGGGTCCCCTTTAGTAGGTGGTGCAACCCCCGTCCTCAGACCCCTGGGTTCTTATCTGGGTCCACCTGGGGCGTGACCTGTTCATGGGCTTGCTGCCAAGGCTCCGTGGTACCTTGGCATTATGGACTCTGGGGTCCACCCCCTCAAGGACTGGACCCCATTGGGTTTTTTCCCCTCAGGGGTTGCCTCAGGGTACTCTCGTATGCCCTTCTGTGGTGGCTGTGGTCATCCTTACATCTGCCCTGCTTGTGTCACAGTGATCTGGGTTGCCTTTGGATACCTGGGGCGGGTGTTGCTTCTTTATAGATCATGGGCTCTGTAGGGAAAGTCTCTGTTGAGCATATTCTCTTTCAGAAAAGCCTTTTTAAAATCCTTTATACACAAGCAGGCTCATACAAACATACTATAAGTGTTTAGTTCTAGGTGTTCATGGTTATATACTAATGTTAAATACTAAGCTGCAGCTGCACTTCTGATCAGTTTCATTTACTGTGAAGCATGTTTTCTTATATGTCCAGCATTGTATTTATAAAGTTACTAGTTGATGACACAGATGGCTGTTGGATTAGAAGTCATCAATCAATAATATAATATGTATAATATAATAAAAGGTAAAAGAGATTCGCTTGAAGATGCTTTGCTAATATCATTAGTCAAAGCTAGGATGTTTTCATTACTGTATCATGAGGATGGATTTCCTGAAAAATAGCCAATCACAGGCAGTTCACTTTTTCTGGTTGGTTTTAACCTCAAAATGAAAAAAGTTGATCTTATAGATACAGGTTACCATGCGACAAAGAGTCTACAAGCGCAGAGAAGAAGCACAAAGCAATGTGATATATTGATGGTCTCATGGTGTTTAATCTTCAAGCATAGAGCATTCAAAATTCACATGGAGAGTAGTTTACATGTGTGTAAACAAAACAGCTTGTATCTGTATTAATAATGTGTATGCCCCTTGGGCACAATTCTGATGTCATAGACCTGGATATAGTTGTGCATGTGAAAATTAGCTGATGCTACAGAACGTGCCTCCCAGCACAGATACAGTAGTAACAGAGTATCCCTGTTGCGTCAGAATCAGATAGGCAGGGGCTTGTCCAAGCATAGATATTTGAAGAGATGGATGTAAGGCTGCATTGCTCCAATTGCCCTTTGGCAGAATTATGTGGGTTTAGAAACTGATTAAATCATTACATAACTTGAGAATATGTCACAAAAGATTTATAATCTTTAATTTCCAGACTGCTTGAAAAATAATGTGTCTTTGCTGTAATGTATGGCAGCGATAATCTGCAAATTAGCTTATTATATTTCAAGTGAAACTTTTTCATCACAAGTTCACACACATTGAAACTCGCACACATTAAGCATGCTGGCCAGTTAGCACTTGAAGTGCAATGATCACCCCTGAAGCTTGGCAGTTACAGACTGATGTGTTAAGCACATGAGCTTGTCTCGCTGTGTGAACTGTACATAAAACGTGCAAGCCTGTGTGTGTTTACTTTTTTGTATGAGGATTCAGCGTAGATGTTGACGTGCCCCATGGCTAGTCCCACTCTTTTATATCCTTGCCAAATCATCCCAGCGCTTGGCGGCTCATCATCCCCTCCCTCAAAACCTCACACACCTACTCAAAAACTGGCTTTCCTTTTTTCCCTTTTACGATGGCTCTTCTTTCTCTCTCCTCATTTTATCAAATCCCCCCACGCCTCATCTATTTGGCTGAACGGCTGCAATATCGCTGGCTCCCAGTTGTTTAATTCAGTTATATGTGTACACACTATGTGTCTATCTGTGCATGCATGTGTGACCATGCATGTGTAGAGGTGCATGAGGATGGCAGATCGCCTAGAGACCCAGTCTGCCCATTAAGTTGATCAGGGAGTGGAAACATGTTTATAGGGCTGTAATATCGGCTCTGACCAGCTTTGATAAAAAAAGCTTCTTCCCACAACTACCTGAATCCCACCGTGAGGTTTACTACTCTTATTTTTGCCACCCATTGCACATTTAAAAATCCTGCACACCATCATACTGTAGGTTTTTTCGGCCCTTTGTTCTAACATGGATTTTTCACTCTGGGAGAATTTTGCTCCCTGCGCAGTCAGATTAATTGCATCTTTCTAGTCTTGATAGAAAATAAAGAAACCATGCTGCATGTAAACTCACCCACTCAGGACCGTACAGACTACAGTTATGCTGTGTGTGGACTTTTCCCAGCATGTAAT